>NC_053499.1:156152804-156452804 GCF_905171775.1 Rana temporaria | reverse complement strand
CCATCATTGGTCTCATTGGGAGGAATTGTGTCCCATTGTTGGTGTCAATAGGAGGACTTGTGTCCCAATATTGGTATCAGTGGGCGAAATAGTACTCCATCATTGGTGTCAGTGGAAGGAATATGCCCCATCATTGGTGTCAGTGGAAGGAATATATCCCATCATTGGTGTCAGTGGAAGGAATATATCCCATCATTGGTGTCAGTGGAAGGAATATATCCCATCATTGGTGTCAGTGGGAGGAATTATGCCCCACTATTGGTGAAGAAAGGTATCAGTAGAATCAAAGAGAAGAAAAGGCGCTGCTCAGCAACCGAGTGCATTAGTATGTAAATGAGTGTAGCCTCAGCCAGTGCCGTTCCACCCCCTAACATGCTTCGCCCTGCTACTCACTGGGGTCTGGTTACAGAGCTCTGTGACCAAGCGGGCGAAACACGTCAGGGGACGTGACTGGAGCGGCGCTGGCTAAGGCCACATTCATCTACCTACTAATGCACTTGGTTGGTGAGCAGCGCCTTTTCTTCTCTTTGATAATAATCTTACACCTCTGAATGGTGCACTGATACCAGCTCCCTTCACTGAAACCAGCAGGGAGATCTCAGTCTCAGCTTTCAGCGGCACTGCAACTTTTATTTGGATCACTGAAGGTATCAATAGGAGTTCTGAAGGGAAGCAAAAGGTCAGATCCGGCACCTTGGCCACAGTTTGGAGTCTACTACTCCAGGAGGTCCACATTATCCTCATCAATACAGTTTTATCCAGATTGGACATAAGGACCACCAACCAGTTTTTATTTGTTTTCTACATTATAGAACAGGGGTCTCCAAATTGCGGCCCGAGGGCCAGATGTGGCCCTTTGTTAGCCTTTACCCGGCCCTTGTCCTTCCACTGACATGAGGCACTATTCCTCCCATTAACACCAACAATAGGGCACTATATTATCCACTGATACCAATGATGGGATACTATTCCTCCTACTAATAGGGGGAATACTCCTCTTCCTATTGACCACCAACCCTGAGGCCATATTTGTTCTCACTGTTGCCGGGCCCGTGACATTTTCTTCCCTTGCTGGCCCCAATCCGGCCCTCCTAAAGTCTGAAGGGCAATAAAGTGGCCCTTTGTTTGAAAAGTTTGGCGACCCCTGTTATAGAGGGTCCACCAGGGTAGAGTGGCACCATCTTTTGATTTGGTTAAGGTTGGGTAGAGTGGCACCATCTTTTGATTTGGTTAAGGTAGAGTGGCACCATCTTTTGATTTTGTTGAAGTTGGGTAGAGCCGCACCATCTTTTGATTTTGTTGAAGTTGAGTAGAGTGGCACCATCTTTTGATTTTGTTAAGGTTGGAGCACTTGGGGAAAAATGTATGTTCTTATGGTGTGCTGGATTCCCTGAGACATATAAGAAACCAGAACACGATTCAACTCAACCAGAAGCCACACACATCTGAAATATCTGTACTGTAAAGAGAAGACTGCCGATCGATACTTGAATGTTTGGTTTACAGAGAAACATTTCCATGTTGTATGAATGCTCTGCCATTATCTGTATAGGAAACGCTACATTCCCCGATCTCATTCCGACTCGTCACCTTCTGTCAGCCGTTAAACTGCCAGGAGGATAATCGTTGGTCTGTGTATTTGTTAACCATGATCTCTAATTAAAGGAAAATAAAACAACAGAATCTGGTGGTTTCTGAAGACCTTGATGTCCATGTTCATCGTAGAGGACAGCGCCATGACCAACTGGCCAGGGGTGGACTGACAACTCATGGGGCCCCCGAGCAATAGAAGATTATGGGGCCCCCGGGCTTACAGATGGCCACCACGCCAGGAGGCGGGGCAGCGAAAATCTCTAGATTTTCACATCAAAAGCATGTCAGTTTCGGACATTTCAGGGACAGATGTAAAAAAAAAAAAACACAGATTTTTACATACTGTCCCTGATTTTACTGAGCCTGGCAACCCTGATGGGGTCCCCTAGTGGCATGGGGCTATCGGGCAGTGCCCATGAGACTTAATGGTCAGTCCGCCCCTGCAACTGGCTAACCTTCCAGCATCGGGGCCCTGGGATTATTTCCCATTGGGGGTTCCTTTCTGTGTAGGGATTGTATGATCTCATGTCAATTTCCTTTCGGGTGCTCCATCATCCTCCTAAAAATATAAAGTCACTAATGCCGCGTACACACCATCTGATTTTTCGTCGGGATAAACTCAGGTATTTTTCCGACGGAATTCCGTTTAAGCTGTCTTGCATGCACACTGTCACACCAAATTCCGACCATCAAGAACGCAGTGACGTACAACACTACGACGAGCCGAGAAATACAAATAAAAGTTCCATGCTTCCGATCATGCGCCGACTAGTCTCTGAGCATGCGTGTTTTTTTCTCCGTCGGAGTTCCACACAGACGAACGGAATTTCCGATTTTTTTCCGTCGGGAAAAAAAGAGAACATGTTCTCTTTCTAAACTCCAATGGAAAAAGTCTGATGGGTCACACACACAGTCAGAATATCTGATGAAAATATTCCGTCTGACTTTTTCCATTGGAATTTCCGACCGCGTGTACGCGGCATAAGAGTTGAAAAGTCCTGAAACCTCCCATGGAAAGGATTTTTTTAATGTTAACCACTTCAGCCCCAGAAGAATTTACCCCCTTCCTGACCAGAGCACTTTGTTTTTTGCGATACGGAACTGCGTCAATTTAACTGACAATTGCGTGATCGTGCGACGTGGCTCCCAAACAAAATTGACGTCCTTTTTTTCCCCACAAATAGAGCTTTCTTTTGGTGGTATTTGATCACCTCTGCGGTTTTTAGCAGTAGATCTCTGTCCTGTCACTAGGCAGAACAGGGAAATGCCTTGTTTACATAGGCATCTCCCTGTTTGGGGAAACTCACTTTGATATGCAAGTGCTTTGGATTACTAGCATTCTCCTGGAACGGATCATGCACGTAATCCAAGGTTCCGCTATATCTAATAGACACGGCAAACATTTTGATTCTGCTGTTCATCTTGGCAGCTGCCAGCCACACTTGTTATATAATATAGTGTCCTTATTTGCTTACAGGGCCGCCTTAATAGCATCATGGGCCCCTGAGCAAGATAAAGCTCTGGGGCCCCTACAATGATGACAGCGCAGGTAAACAGACATCAAGTAGGTAGGAGGCAGACTGCCTCCCCTGTGTATCTATCACTCCCAGTGCCATCATGGGGCCCCCAATTTTGGGGCAGCATGGGCTCAAGGACCAGCTGCTTTGGGGAAAAAACAGGACCCCCCCCCGTGTAGCTGGGGCCCCTGGGCAGTGCCCAGGTGTGCCCTCTCATTAAGACAGCCCTGTTTTACTGGCTGTGAACCTAAACCTTGGGAAGTGGCCTCTGGTTCCAAGCTCCGGCTCTGGGCTCATTCTGGCCGTGGCACAAAATGATGGGACAAAGGGTCAGCGTTGGAGTCACGAAGGTATGTGGCAGGCTGCAAAACTGACTGTTTTCCACATTTGATGTTCCGGGCATTGGGCGGCATGAATTAAAAGCCATATCGGAAGTTGTTTTGCTTTGTTCTACTCTGCGATCTTGCTTTGCATGTGACAGGTTGACGTTAAATTGTTCTGTCCGGTCAAATACGTGGCACGGCCTACGCAACACTGGCAGCGCATATCGCAGATGCACAGCGAGCCGACGTGCCAGTTTATCTGACCTCTCTGGATGCCTTGGCGAGCGATGAAAGAACTGGATCACGTCTACCATCCCCGCTCATGTCACAGCTGCCTTCACTCCCACCATCCCCGAGGGGAACTCACACTAACATTAAAGGAAAGCTCTACATTTATATCGCGTATAGAACCGCGACACGCGCCATTATGTCATCAGATGGTATCAAAAATGATCGTAAATGTCCATGATATGATCTTACACCACTGCCACGTCATTGAAATGTTTCCTCTCAGGGGCTGCAGCCAGATGGGCTCACCGTTACGTGTGTGGTGGTCGTGCCCAGGGCAGCCATCACTCATTTTGGGGCCCCTTACACAGCTTTAAAGGGGTTGTAAAGGTAAAAGTTTTAAAACTTCCGACAACGCCGCCCCCCCGTTATACTTACCTGACCCCTCGAAAGTCCCGCGCTCGGCCCCGACATCCTCTTCGCCGCTCAGCCTGGGCGTTGATTGGCTAGAGCAGATGGATTGAAAGCAGCGCAGCCATTGGCTGGCGGTGCTGTCAATCCCATCCAATGATGCGGCACACCGAGGGGTGGGGCTGAGTGATACAGTGAGTGGCTATGGCCGCTCGCTGTATCACGGGAGCGCGCCCGCAAGGACTCCACACATTGCGAGGGAGCTGGCATGAATGTGTGGAGTTCTTGCGGGGAGGACCAGAGACAGCCGCCGAGGGACCCGCAGAAGACGAGGATCGGGGCCACTCTGTGCAAAACGAGCTGCACAGTGGAGGTAAGTATAACACGTTTGTTATTTTTTTTAAAAAAACATTTTTTTTATTTACAACCCCATTAAGCAGGGCCCCCTTGGAGCAGAAATGATAAGCGGGGGGTGGTGGGGGGGGGGGGGTTGTGGTAACGAAAGTGTCATCTCTTCTCTCTCCTGCCGCGAGAAGATAAGCGGGGGGGGGGGTTGGTGCTGACGAACAAAACAAAGTCAAGTCTTCTATTCTCTCTCCTCCCGCGACTTGCTAAAGTCAGACAAAAAAAGGGGGGGCGGGCCCCTGCTGCGAGTTTCTAAAGGTGGGGGGTCAGACCAGAATTTTTTTTAAAAAGAACGGGGATTGGGCCCCAAAAGGGGGGGGCGGCGGGTTTCTAAAGGTGGAGGGTCAAACAAAAACAACGGGGGCCGCCGGGACCATCGGGCACCTTACAGGTGTATTGCCCGTACCCCCCTGATGGCGGCCCTGGTCGTGCCCCAAGGTTCATAGTTTTTTTTGGGATGAGGGTTCACTAATATATTTTTTCAGTCACGATGGTCACCATCACCAAAGTTGCCCTCCTGATTAAGCCTGTGGAAAATGTTCCGCGTCATACACTGACCTTAATTTACTTTCTATCAGCCAAAATCTCGACAGCATGGAAAAGCCTTGTCCTAGACCAGTGATGGGGAACCTTGGCACTCCAGAACTACATTTCCCATGATGCTCAGGCACTCTGCAGTGTAGTTGAGCATCATGGGAAATGTAGTTCCAAAACATCTGGGGTGCCGAGGTTCTCCATCACTGTCATAGACATTGCAATAGTAAAAGGGAAACTCGCATGGATCAAATTGAATGAAAAAAATTGTGAGTGTCCTACGAGACGAACAATTTCGACAAAATACGGTCCCCTTGGCTTACTTACCTGCAGGTCCCGGATGAAAGCAAGGTCCATAAAGACATTGATGATCGAGTTTAGCGTGGAGGAACTTGACTAGCCTGCACAGAGTCCTGACCTCAACCCGATGAATTAAAGAGGAGACTGTGAGCCAGGCCTTCTCATCCAACATCAGTGCCTGACCTCACAAATGCTCTTCTGGAAGAATGGACAAACATTCCCATAGACACACTCCTAAACCTTGTGGACGGCCTTCCCAGAAGAGTTGAAGCTGTTATAGCTGCAGAGGGCGGGGCCAACTCAATATTGAACCCTACAGACTAAGACTGGGATGCCATTAAAGGTCATGTGCGTGTAAAGGCAGGTGTCCCAATACTTTTGGTAATATAGTGCATGCCATGAAGAATGAAGGCAAAAGGGGGTCCAACCCTTTACTAGCCACTAATAAAGTGGCCGGTGAGGCCGGGATATTCTCACTCCGATCACCAAACATTCCTCTCCTTCTGTCCTCTCTCTTCTCCCTCTCTCATGTTTTCTTGCTCTGTAGTCATTGAACCTTTTTCTTCCCTCCCTTGATCTTCCTCTTTTTCTTTCCTATAATTTCCACCTCGCCAATAAATGTTTAAAGTGCGCTAAGTGCTTCACCCGTTGAACTGCGACGTGTCAAGTGCCGCCCTGTGGACTCTCTTTTTGACACTTTTTAGTTGGATGGGTGAAGCACTTATCGCAATTTAAACATTTATTGGTGAGGAGTAAATTATATGGAATTTACACAAAAAGATTCTCCATCTGGCTTCATTTAACCGCTTAAGGACCGCCCACGTCATATAGACGTCGGAATAATGGCACCGGTGGGCGCAATCACGTACCTGTACGTGTCTCTTTAAGGCCCAGCCGTGGGGTCGTGAGCGCGCCGCCGGCGGTGCGCTCGCGACCCGTCCGAAGCGGCACCGTCACCGCGGACCCGATCGCCGCCGGTGTCCCGCGATCGGTCACCGAAGCTGAAGAACGGGGAGAGGTGAATGTAAAGCCACCTTCCCTGTTCTTCATTGTGGCAGTGTCATTGATGGACTCTTCCCTGGGAAAGACAATCACTGACGTCACACGTCCAGCCCCGCCCCCCTACAGTTAGAAACACATATGAGGTCACACTTAACCCCTTCAGCGCCCCCTAGTGGTTAACTCCCAAACTGCAATTGTCATTTTCACAGTTGTCAGTGCATTTTTATAGCACTTTTCGCTGTGAAAATGACAATGGTCCCAGAAAATGTGTCAAAATTGTCCGATGTGTCCGCCATAATGTCGCTGTCATGAAAAAAAATGCAGATTGCCGCCATTACTAGTAAAAAAAATTATAAAAATGCCATAAAAATATCCCCTATTTTGTAGACGTTATAACTTTTGCGCAAACCAATCAATATACGCTTATTGCATTTTTTTTTATTTTTTTTACCAAAAATAGGTAGAAGAATACGTATTGGCCTAAACTGAGGGAAAAAAATAGTTTTTTTTTATATATTTTTTGGGGGATATTTATTATAGCAAAAAGTAAAAAATATTGATTTTTTTTCAAAATTGTCGCTCTATTTTTGTTTATAGCGCAAAAACTAAAAACGCAGAGGTGATCAAATACCACCAAAGGAAATCTCTTATTTGTGGGGAAAAAAGGACGCCAATTTTGTTTGGGTGCCACGTCGCACGACCGCGCAATTGTCAGTTAAAGCGACTCAGTGCCGAATCGCAAAAAAGTGGCCTTGTCCTTGACCAGCCAAATGGTCCGGGGCTGAAGTGGTAAAAAAGAAAGTAAGATACTGAGGGCAGGGCACAGCCCACACTATAAGGCTTAGCTTACACTTGCAGCTAGGGGGCAGTAAAAACACACGTGGTTAAGGAATATTTTTACGGCTCCCCCTAGGCTACAAAGGCAGCTGCGGGCAGGGCCGTCTTAAAAGCATCATGGGCCCCTGGGGAAAAGTAATGCACTGGGGCCCCTACCAGCCTGTCCCAATTTACGCACCTACTCTCAAGAATTAAAGTATAAATAGTTGATAGAATTAAACATAATAAAATTGATCCTAAACAATAAGAAAACGTGGCATAAATCAAAGACTGATCAACACAAAGGGCAACAGTACAGGGGGAGTCAGGCGGGCAGAATCCTGGGATCAGGAGGGCACAGTACAGGGGGAGTCAGGCGGGCAGAATCCTGGGATCAGGAGGGCACAGTACAGTTTATGGGACACTTTTAGTTGGCAAGTATGATGTAATGCAAGATTATCATGGGGCCCCCATGCACCTGGGGCCCCTGGGCGTTGCCCATGCATTAAGACAGCCCTGGCTGTGGGGGGTATATACATTATACACAAAATGACCCCTGCTGTTGCCTTTGGTGAGTAATAATGACTGCTGTACAGGACCGATTCACGTGAATGGGGTGCTGCAGTGCAACTGCCCTGCAACCACATGCAGCGCCCATTAATGCAGCCTCACCAGCGCCCATCAGTGACAGCCTACCAGTGCCCATCAATAAATGTTTGCTTGCTTCCAATCATTCGGGAGTCAGGACACAGTCCACCACCGCCGCTGCGCCTCTGACACTATGTGCGAATGGAGCGGCGGGTGCCTGCTCATACTGAGAATTGGTTGCTGCAGAGAGAAGAGAGTAGGAACACCTGTGGCTGGGTGCCCTAGGTGGCTGCCTAGTTTGCCTAGTGCTAACGCCGGCCCTGCACATCAGTCACCTCACAGCAGTCCCCGATGGGGCATAAATCAACGCGTTTCGAGAAAATTCCTTCATCCTCTTCCTCAGGGGTGTGTAGAAAATAATGGGTCTTAAACAAAGCTTTTTAAAAGGATGCTGGGGTGGGCGGGAAGGGGTTAACCTTTGGAAACGCCTCCCAAAAGCTTGCTGTACGCACGACTCTTCTCCAAGAACAATGCCCAGAACAAAAAAGAAAACGTTTTGTGTAGATTGGGCCGAGGGAAAATGAGATCCATCTCCGCATTGTAGAGGACGTGGCATTCCTTCGTAGGCAATCCCATCTTCTCGGTATCTTCGTACTCCATTGACATGCAATGCGGAGGAGACAGATTTTCCCCGAACAATGGCAGAACGCGCTAATGACAGCGGCGATATGGAGATGGATACAAGCGCTTGCCAATCTCGTTGCTGTGTATCCTGGCACTCGCTGGCAGAGCCGCCTTCCTTTCACAGAGATTTGGACAGATTCTCGAGAAAATAATCATCGGAGATGAGCGGATCCTGGCCAATTGTTGGGATGCCTTTCCGGGACAAGAACATTCGAGTTCATTCATAAAACCTGGAGCCACTCAGGAGCCCTCCGTGTCACCTCGACACCAACCCTCTCTGTAACCTCAACACCAACCCTCTCTGTAACCTCAACACCAACCCTCTCTGTAACCTCAACACCAACCCTCCCTGTAACACCAACCCTAACTCTCTCTGTAACCCCAACACTAACCCTCCCTGTAACCCCAACACTAACCCTCCCTGTAACCCCAACACTGACCCTCTCTGTAACCCCAACCCTAACCCTCTCTGTAACCCCAACACTAACCCTCCCTGTAACCCCAACACTAACCCTCCCTGTAACCCCAACACTAACCCTCCCTGTAACCCCAACCCTAACCCTCTCTGTAACCCCAACACTGACCCTCTCTGTAACCCCAACACTAACCCTCTCTGTAACCCCAACACTAACCCTCCCCGTAACCCCAACACTAACCCTCTCTGTAACCCCAACACTAACCCTCCCTGTAACCCCAACACTAACCCTCTCTGTAAACCCAACACTGACCCTCTCTGTAACCCCAACCCTTTCTGTAAACCCAACACTAACCCTCCCTGTAACCCCAACACTAACCCTCTCTGTAACCCCAACACTAACCCTCCCTGTAACCCCAACACTAACCCTCCCTTTAACCCCAACACTAACCCTCCCTGTAACCCCAACCCTCTCTGTAACCCCAACACTAACCCTCCCTGTAACCCCAACACCAACCCTAACCCTCTCTGTAACCCCAACACTAACCCTCCCTGTAACCCCAACACTAACCCTCTCTAACCCCAACACTAACCCTCTCTGTAAACCCAACACTAACCCTCCCTGTAACCCCAACACTAACCCTCCCTGTAACCCCAACACTAACCCTCTCTGTAACCCCAACACTGACCCTCTCTGTAACCCCAACACTGACCCTCTCTGTAACCCCAACACTGACCCTCTCTGTAACCCCAACCCTCTCTGTAACCCCAACACTAACCCTCCCTGTAACCCCAACACTAACCCTCTCTGTAAACCCAACACTAACCCTCCCTGTAACCCCAACACTAACCCTCCCTGTAACCCCAACACTAACCCTCTCTGTAACCCCAACACTGACCCTCTCTGTAACCCCAACCCTAACCCTCCCTGTAACCCCAACACTAACCCTCCCTGTAACCCCAACACTAACCCTCCCTGTAACCCCAACACTAACCCTCCCTGTAACCCCAACACTAACCCTCTCTGTAACCCCAACACTAACCCTCTCTGTAACCCCAACACTGACCCTTTCTTTAAATCTAACACTAATAAATTCCTTATTTAAAGATATGTACCCCAAAGGTCAACCCTTTCTGACCACAGTGGACCATGCCTGTGTAATGTTGTTTGAAACCAATTGTAGCCTCCATTAGAAGGCCACGTGACAACACCGGAGTGTCATCCTTCAACAGAAAGAGCCTGAAACCTGCCCCCCATGGCAGGATCACCAGGAATTAGTGAAAGCCGCAGATTTTACAGCATAAACATAACTGTTACACAATAAAATAAATAAAACATTGCCCTGTTAAAGATTTTATGAGACAATATATTGGGTTTGCATGTACTTATAGCCTTTTGTTTTGTCTTTTTTGGGGTGTTTGGATAGGAAGGTTCCTACATAAAGACAATAATCCCTTCCTGTGTCTCCATGGTCTGGGTGAAATCTCAGCACGAGGAAGCTCGTTAGGGCCGGAGAGGAAGCTCGGTAGGGCTGGAGAGGAAGCTCGGTAGGGCTGGAGAGGAAGCTCGGTAGAGCTGGAGAGGAAGATCGGTAGAGCTGGAGAGAAAGCTCAGTAGGGCTGGAGAGAAAGCTTGGTATGGCTGGAGAGGAAGCTCGGTAGGGCTGGAGAGGAGGCTTGGTAGGACTGGAGAGGAGGCTTGGTAGGACTGGAGAGGAAGCTCGGTAGGGCTGGAGAGGAAAATCGGTAGGGCTGGAGAGGAAGCTCGGTAGGGCTGGAGAGGAAGCTCGGTAGGGCTGGAGAGAAAGCTCGGTAAGGCTGGAGAGGAAGCTCGGTAGGACTGAAGAGAAAGCTCGGTAGGGCTGGAGAGGAGGCTTGGTAGGACTGAAGAGGAAGCTCGGTAGGACTGGAGAGGAAGCTCGGTAGGACTGGAGAGGAAGCTCGGTAGGACTGGAGAGAAAGCTCGGTAGGGCTGGAGATGAAGCTCGGTAGGGCTAGAGAGGAAGCTCGGTAGGACTGGAGAGAAAGCTCGGTAGTACTGGAGAGAAAGCTCGGTAGGGCTGGAGAGGAAGCTCGGTAGGGCTGGAGAGGAAGCTCGGTAGGGCTGGAGAGGAAGCTCGGTAGGGCTGGAGAGGAAGCTCAGTAAGACTGGAGAAGAAAGCTTGGTAGGGCTGGAGAGGAAGCTCGGTAGGACTAGAGAGGAAGCTCGGTAGGATTGGAGAGGAAGCTCGGTAGGACTGGAGAGGAAGCTCATTAGGATTGGAGAGGAAGCTCATAAGGGCTGAAGAGAAAGCTCGGCAGGACAGGAGAGGAAGCTCAGTAGGACTGGAGAGGAAGCTCGGCAGGACAGGAGAGGAAGCTCGGTAGGGCTGGAGAGGAAGCTCGGTAGGGCTGGAGAGGAAGCTCGGTAGGATTGGAGAGGAAGCTCGGTAGGGCTGGAGAGGAAGCTCGGTAGGGCTGGAGAGGAAGCTCGGTAGGACTGGAGAGGAAGCTCGGTAGGGCTGGAGAAGGAAGCTCGGTAGGGCTGGAGAGGAAGCTCGGTAAGACTGGAGAGGAAGCTCGGTAGGGCTGGAGAGGAAGCTCGGTAGGACTGGAGAGGAAGCTCGGTAGGACTGGAGAGGAAGCTCGGTAGGACTGGAGAGGAAGCTCGGTAGGGCTGGAGAAGGAAGCTCGGTAGGACTGGAGAGGAAGCTCGGTAAGACTGGAGAAGGAAGCTCGGTAGGGCTGGAGAGGAAGCTCGGTAGGACTGGAGAGGAAGCTCGGTAGGGCTGGAGAGGAAGCTCGGTAGGACTGGAGAGGAGGCTCGGTAGGGCTGGAGAGGAAGCTCGGTAGGATTGGAGAGGAAGCTCGGTAGGGCTGGAGAGGAAGTTCGGTAGGGCTGGAGAGGAAGCTCGGTAGGATTGGAGAGGAAGCTCGGTAGGGCTGGAGAGGAAGCTCGGCAGGACAGGAGAGGAAGCTCGGTAGGGCTGGAGAGGAAGCTCGGTAGGGCTGGAGAGGAAGCTCGGTAGGGCTGGAGAGGAAGCTCGGTAGGGCTGGAGAGGAAGCTCGGTAGGACAGGAGAGGAAGCTCGGTAGGACAAGAGAGGAAGCTCGGTAGGGCTGGGGAGGAAGCTCGGTAGGGCTGGAGAGGAAGCTCGGTAGGGCTGGGGAGGAAGCTCGGTAGGACTGGAGAGGAAGCTCGGTAGGGCTGGAGAGGAAGCTCGGTAGGGCTGGGGAGGAAGCTCGGTAGGGCTGGAGAGAAAGCTCGGTAGGGCTGGAGAGGAAGCTCGGTAGGACAGGAGAGGAAGCTCGGTAGGGCTGGAGAGGAAGCTCGGTAGGGCTGGAGAGGAAGCTCGGTAGGATTGGAGAGGAAGCTCGGTAGGATTGGAGAGGAAGCTCGGTAGGGCTGGAGAGGAAGCTCGGTAGGATTGGAGAGGAAGCTCGGTAGGGCTGGAGAGGAAGCTCGGTAGGATTGGAGAGGAAGCTCGGTAGGGCTGGAGAGGAAGCTCGGTAGGATTGGAGAGGAAGCTCGGTAGGGCTGGAGAGGAAGCTCGGTAGGGCTGGCAGAGAAGCTTGGTAGGGCTGGAGAGGAAGCTCGGTAGGGCTGGAGGAGAGGCTCGGCAGGACAGCAGAGGAAGCTCGGTAGGGCTGGAGAGGAAGTTCGGTAGGACTGGAGAGGAAGCTTGGTAGGGCTGGAGAGGAAGCTCGGTAGGGCTGGAGAGGAAGCTCGGTAGGGCTGGAGAGGAAGCTCGGCAGGACAGGAGAGGAAGCTCGGTAGGGCTGGACATGAATTAATATTGATCATCGGGTGTCAGATTAATGATTCAGCCTGGAGACTCTTCGCAGATTGATAGGCCGGGTTATTGGTGTTAGCTTGTGATTGAAAATAAATAATGACCCGCGTGTAGTCAGCCATTGGCGGGAAATCTCTGGGGACGCAGTCACTCCGCGGCCTTCATAATGAGCTGACTGCTCTTCTATTGATATTGATATGTTAAAGATGCGGCGGCCCCGGCCCTCATCCACCGCGCTGCGCTGGCTGCTCCACATTGCCTGTCACAGATACAATTAATAATAATCTCCATTATTTGTAATCAATGACAGCCAATGAGAATAATGACTGAAAATAAGGGTCATTTGGCAAACATTTGTGTTATACATTGGGGGGGGGGGGGTTGCAATAGGGTTTGTTTGCACATGATTAGAGCCTGAGGCTCTAATAGGCTTCAAAAGGGGTGAGCTCGGGGCGCAGAGCTCTGCGCCCCGAGCCCACCCAGTTGTGTGACAATAGCAAATGAATATTCGCTATTGTCCCGGGCCAATCAGGAAACTGGTCCTGAGACCCATCACCCTATTAGCTGAAAGGACAGGCGATCCTATTGGACGTCTAGGGGAGGAGAAGGGAGGAGACGCACGGCGGAAGCCACCATGATGCGGCAGGGGAAGCCTACGACCTAGATGGGGTAAGTGCAGGACTGGATGATCAGCCGCCACTGCCTTTAATCAATAATAAGCCATCCTTAAAGGGTCACTAAAGGAAAAAAAAAATTTGCCTAAAATTAATGTCTGCAAGGTAGACAGACAGAATAGTGTAATGATTCTGTTAAAAAAAAGAGTAAATACCTATTAAATTCCTTCATCTATATCACCTCCGGCGTTCTAGTTTCTGTTCTCTCATTCACTTCCTGGTTTGCGGCGCTCGTTCATGTAAGAACTACATTTCCCAGAATGCATTGGGGCACGCCCAGTAATTCACACCTCCTTGAAGTCTCTAACACGTAGAGAGCGTCCTGCCGCACAGATGTACCGTATTTATCGGGGTATTGCGCGCTCTGGCGTATAGCGCGCACCCCTAATGTGGACCCGCATTCCTGTGGAAAAAAGATTTTTGCGCGGCGGCCTCGTCGGGTCCGGCGTCTGTCTGCGGCTTCGGGTGTCCTCTTCGTCGGGTCCGGCGTCCTTCTGTGGCGTCCTCCCCGCTCGATCCCCGCTTTCCCGCACCGAGTTTGAATACTGCGCCGGCAGCTCAGTACACTCGTGTATAGTCGGGCAGGCTCGGCTACTCTCGTGCTCACGTCCTGTACGTCCAGGACGTGAGCGCGAGAGGAGCCGAGACTGAAGAGGAGTGTACTGCGCTCGGTATATGCCGGTGCAGTATTCAAACTCGGCACGGGAAAGCGGGTATCGGCGTATATCGCGCACCCACGATTTTGTCCTGATTTTCAGGGCAAAAAAGTATGTTTATACGCCGATAAATACGGTAGTTCCCAGGAGGGGGCGAGCACGTTACTGACCACCGCAGTAAACCATCCCGTCACGGGGGTCAGTAAAATCAGACAAGCAGGAAGTGAAGAGAACAGAGAAGAAATAGAGCAACTTCTGAGCAAAAACCAACAATGAGGAAGTGAAAAGAGGAATGTCTGCAGGTAAAGGATGCTTATTATGAAAAAAAATGTTTTCCTTTACAACCCCTTTAAGCTCCAGTCCAGCCTCTCTGCCTAGGCTGAGATGACGGCATCAGCCTGCTGCAGGCAGGAAGAAGAATTTCCGCAGTCTCCTCCACCACCATTGATCAGACTGAGCAAGTCACATCTCGAGAGGCTGCAGCAGGGGGCTGATCTGTGTCAGACATTTGTGAACACAGCCAAGAACGGCATGATTATACATCTCCACGCTGCGATCTCAGCCCAGGAGGTAGACGGTGATCCTTGATGATGCCTAAACAAACCTGGTGCTGGCCTTCTATGGAGAAAAGCATATAGAGGCATCGTCAGGGGGGGGGAGTACTGTGATCTTTGTGAGAGGTAATATTTGCTTGCATGTGTTACAATGACATAATACTAAGCACGATACACCGGGTGTATTTACTAATGTTGCTTTAATCGGATGGGTATTAAAGTGATCTCATTCTAAACATACTCCTGACCCCCCCCCCCCCCCCCCCCCGGTGATAGCGCTCACATACCATTATCATTCACTGAAAGCATCTGCACACAATGCTTCCCGCCAATAACGAGGGGAAATCTGGCTTCATAAATATGGATGTTGTCGAGGTCACCTAAACTCCCAGCTGCCGGCTCCTCCGCTATTTAATATATGTATGTAAACAGCGAATACACGGCATTTCAATCCTCTGTGTCCTGTTAACAGCTGAAATATGGGAGGCATGGAGAACGGGGAGAGCGGCGCCGGCTGTGTAATAAAATAGGGATTAAATTATAATGTCAAGGGTGACGCTGGGGGGGCCACGTGGTGCTGCGATGTAACCCCCCCCTGCCCTCTGTAACATTACAAACATAGGAAAAAATGAGTAAAATCATTCAGTGATGGCCGCTCTATAAGGCACGCAGGGGAACCACCCCCCTCCCCCGCCTAATTCCATGTGCCTGGCCCCTAATCTTCATGCAGGGCGCCGGACACATGGATTTCAATGGTTTTTTGTTTGTTTTTTTAAGCACGTGATTAGAGCCTGAGGCTCTAATTGGCTTCAAAAAAGGGTGGGCTCGGGGCACAGAGCACTGCGCCCTGAGCCCACCCAGTTGTGCGACATTAACAAATTAATATTCGCTAATGTCTTCCTGCTTCTCCTCCTGGCCAATCAGGAAGCAGGTCTTAAGGCCCAATTGGCAGAGAGGAGAAGCGACCATATTAGCCGCCTGAGGAGGAGGAGACGCAGGGTGAAGCCCCTGAGGAGGAGGAGACGCAGGGTGAAGCCCCTGAGGAGGAGGAGATGCAGGAAGGAACCAAAGCTGCCCGCGATCTAGATGGCGGAAGTGTGGGGCTGGTGAGCAAGCGATGGCCCCCTTCCAGTCCCCTTCCAGAGGGGGTGCTATTCTTTGGTAGGTGTTTGCCTAGGCTGCTCTGGGGCGGTGCTGAGAGAGCAGCGCTTGTCATACCCTGCCTTGAAGAGGTGCTGGCTCTGTACCAAGGTTGCTCTGGGGCGGTCCTGAGAGGGCATCTCTTGGCGTCTCACCCCGCCTTTAAAGAGTGCTGGTTCTCTCCACAGGTTCCTCTGGGGCGGTGCTGTGAGGACAGCCCTTGTCTTACCCTGCCTTTAAAGAGTGCTGGTTCTCTCCACGGGTTGCTCTGGGGCGGTGCTGAGAGGACAGCCCTTGTCTTACCCCGCCTTGAAGGAGTGCTGGTTCTCTCCACGGGTTGCTCTGGGGCGGTGCTGAGAGGACAGCCCTTGTCTTACCCTGCCTTGAAGGAGTGCTGGTTCTCTCCACGGGTTGCTCTGGGGCGGTGCTGAGAGGACAGCCCTTGTCTTACCCCGCCTTGAAGGAGTGCTGGTTCTCTCCACGGGTTGCTCTGGGGCGGTGCTGAGAGGACAGCCCTTGTCTTACCCCGCCTTGAAGGAGTGCTGGTTCTCTCCATGGGTTGCTCTGGGGCGGTGCTGAGAGGACAGCCCTTGTCTTACCCTGCCTTGAAGGAGTGCTGGTTCTCTCCACGGGTTGCTCTGGGGCGGTGCTGAGAGGACAGCCCTTGTCTTACCCCGCCTTGAAGGAGTGCTGGTTCTCTCCACGGGTTGCTCTGGGGCGGTGCTGAGAGGACAGCCCTTGTCTTACCCTGCCTTGAAGGAGTGCTGGTTCTCTCCACGGGTTGCTCTGGGGCGGTGCTGAGAGGACAGCCCTTGTCTTACCCCGCCTTGAAGGAGTGCTGGTTCTCTCCACGGGTTGCTCTGGGGCGGTGCTGAGAGGACAGCCCTTGTCTTACCCCGCTTTGAAGGAGTGCTGGTTCTCTCCACGGGTTGCTCTGGGGCAGTGCTGAGAGGACAGCCCTTGTCTTACCCCGCCTTGAAGGAGTGCTGGCTATTTGCGAAGGTTATTCTGGGCGGTGGTGCTGAAAGGACAGCTCCTATCTTCTGCTAGACTGAGAGAAGTCTCATACAGTATATAGGCTTTCTACACCCATAACCTCCCCTTACAAAGAACAATCTCTATTTTAATTTCCAGTAGCCTTTTATCCTTCTTCCCTCTACATGTGCATCTCTGACCTCTGCAAGCCCCTTATTACATGAAAGAGGGGAGCAAAGCATGATGTGGTGTTAGTGAAGGGGTTAAATAAAAAAAGCAATCCCATCGTAGCCTACTTAATGCAATGCTTAGTATATATATATAATAAGCATTTATAGCATTGCATTAAGTAGGCTATATATAGATAGAGATATCTATCTATATATATAGATGGAGATATATATATCATAGGTGTGCCCAGCCTATTGCATTAGAGTGTGCACCCCAAAGAGCAAACACCTAAGTATGTGTATAGATACTGATGGGGACTTTGGTAAAAATATCAGGGGGAATCTGCGCCACACAGGGTGATTAGGGTGTGCCCAGGCACGCCCTGTGCGCACACCTATGATATATATATATATATATATATATATATATATATATATATATATATATATATATATACCAACCTAATCGTTCTCTTCGTTCTTCTCAAGACCTCCTACTCTCTAGCTCTCTCATCACCTGCTCCCATGCTCGTCCCCAGGACTTTTCCAGAGCCTCTCCAAGCCTATGGAACTCCTTACCCCAATCTATCCGCCTATCTCCTTCTCTATTAGCTTTTAGAGGATCCCTGAAAACCCTCCTCTTCAGAGAACCTACCCTTCCCACACCTAACAACTTTACTTTCATTTGAGTCCATCTGATCATCTCCCACAGCAACTACCCTTTGTTCCACCTGACCCTCCCTTCTAGATTGTAAGCTCTAACGATCAGGGCCCTCTGATCCCTCCTGTATTGATTTGTATTGTGACTGTACTGTCTTCCCTGATGTAAAGTGCTGCGCAAACTGTTGGCACCATATAAATCCTGTATAATAATAAAAATAATATACTGTGCTGTGCAGGGAAGGCAATGGAAGAAATGTATACCAGAGATATCTGTGCTGTGGCACTGAGCCCCCATCTGCTGTAAGGGGGAAGCTGTTGGATGGGTTGGCACAGTGCCAGGCATGCATGGCCCATATACGGCACTGTGGCAGCACAAGGGTTAATGTGACCTCAGGCCCCTTGGGCTCTGAAATGGGCAGTGAAGGGTTAATGTAGGTTGCTAGCCCAAGTTTCCTCCCTGCTACTGAAGATTCGGGAGAATTAGGAACCTATTGAAGGAAAATTCCAGACCTGTTGCACTGAAGGGGTTAATAATATATTCATCTTGCATTCATGCTTATAGCTCAGTGCTGAACACATGGAAAGGGTTAAAGCTCTGGTGGGCTGGGGGGTGCACAGCTCACCCCTGAGACTGAATGGGTTAAACTTTGGCAGAGCTGGGGGTGGAAGATTTACATTGTAAATGATATTTTCCCGACCATGTGCTACAACCTGCTACATTGACATTCCTTTCTGGAATCGCACAGGTTAATAAATTGATGCAGATAAACTGCTTCTCTCTGGCAGTGAACAGGTTAATCGTCTCATGGAATGTGTTGCATTCTCTGGCATATAGGACAACATGGAGCTCATTCTTATTCGCACAATAAACAGTTAACAGCAGCTGTTCACCAATTCCACATCACTGTGTCATGGGTTGGGGGTCTCCGGCAGTGAAAGGGTCAATGTGATATGGATGATATTATACAGCAGTATCTGTGATGTCTGAGCTCTGCAGGCGGCCGCCATTTAAAGGGACGCGGTCTGTGTGTGTTTGTGTAGCTATGCTGTACTAATGAGGGGTGGAGGGGAAGGGGTTAATTGAAGGTGTCATAGCAGAGGGTGAAATAAAAGAGGCCCTAGAAGAAAAGCGAAGGAGGGAGAGAGAGAGAGGGGGGGAGAGAGAGAGAGGGGGGGGGGAGGGAAAGAGAGGGGGGGGAGAGAGAGAGGGGGAGAGAGAGAGAGAGAGAGGGGGGAGAGAGAAAGAGAGGGGGGAGAGGGAGAGAGAGGGGGAGAGAGAGAGAGAGGGGGGAGAGAGAGATTGGAGAGGAGAGGGAGAGATGGAGAGAGAGGGGGGGAGAGAGAAAGAGAGAGAGGGGGGGAGAGAGAGACAGGGGGGGAGAGAATGGAGGAAGGACAGACACTGGAGAGAGAGGGAGGGGGAGAGAGGGAGAGAGAGAGGGGGGAGAGAGAGATTGTAGAGGAGAGGGAGAGATGGAGAGGGAGAGAGAGGGGGGGAGAGAGAAAGAGAGAGAGGGGGGAGAGAGGGAGGGGGAGAGAGAGAGAGTGGAGGAAGGACAGACACTGGAGAGAGAGAGGGAGAGAGAGAGAGGGGGGGGGCAAAAGGAAGGAAAGGTACTGGAAGAAGAGAAAGCGAGAGAATAAGGGACAGACACTGGAAAAAGAAAAAAAGAGAGCGAGGAGGATGATAGAACAGACACTGGAAGGAGTGGAGAGAGACAGAGAGAGAGAGAGAGAGAGAGAGAGAGAGAGAGAGAGAGAGAGAGAGAGAGAGAGAGAGAGAGAGAGTAGAACAGACGCTGGAAGGAAGGGAAGAGAGGCAATGAAAGAGAGGGGGGTGAAGAGAGAGAGAGAGGGGATGGAGAGAGAGATGGGGGGGGGGGTAGAGAGAGAGAGAAGGTGGAAGAACAGACTCTGGAAAGAGGGAATAACAGCAAATGAAGGACACACATACACTGGATGGAGGGAAAAGAGAGAGATTATGAAAGAACAGACACTAGAAGGCGGAGAGAGAGAGAGAGAGAGAGAGAGAGAGAGAGAGAGAGAGAGAGAGAGAGAGAGAGAGAGAGAGAGTGTGTGTGTAGGGGGGGGGGGAATGGACACTGGAAGGGGAGACATAGGGAGAATGAAGGACAGACACTGAAAGGAAAAAATGAGAGAGAGAGAGAGAGAGAGAGAGAGAGAGAGAGAGAGAACAGACACTGGACAGATAGAGAGGCACATAAGTATGGTGAAAGATACCTGTAGATCATAGAAAGACAGACATAATGGGGGGAGAGAGAGAGAGGGGGGGAGATGGAGAGAAAGGGGGAGAGAGAGAAAGAGAGAAAGGGAGATGGAGAAAGAGGGGGGGAGAGAGAAGGGGAGATGGAGAGAGAGGGGAGAGAGAGAAAAAGAGAGAGGGAGAGAGAGAAAGAGAGAGGGGGAGAGGGAGAGAGACAGAGGGAGAGAGAAGGGGGAGAGAGGGGAGAGGGAGGGGGAGAGAGAATTAAAGATGAAGAAACGAATTAAAGAGTTGAGAGAGAGATACAGACAGACAGACAATGTATATAATGATGGACAGACCAAATAAGGAAAAGAGAAAAGGTGGAAGAACAGACACTGTTCTGGAAGGAGAGAGAGAGGGAAGACAGGACAGACAGACACTGGACAGAGAGAGGCACTGAAGTAGAGCGAAAGATAGATCGAAGATAGAAAGGAAGAATGAAGAGAGAGAATATTATAGATGGAGAAACGAATTAATGGGTTGAGCGAGAGATACAGACAGACAGACAATGTATATAATGATGGACAGACCAAATAAGGAAAAGTACAGGCAAGTGACAGACACACGATGTAGAAGTAAGGATAGACAGACAGACACTAGGGAAGGACAGGCTCTTTGTAGAGGGACATGCAGAGGACTGGGATGAATGGATGGACAGACATGAAGACAGGCAGAGGACTGGGATGGATGGACAGACATGAAGACAGGCAGAGGACTGGGATGGATGGACAGACATGAAGACAGGCAGAGGACTGGGATGGATGGACAGACATGAAGACAGGCAGAGGACTGGGATGGATGGACAGACATGAAGACAGGCAGAGGACTGGGATGGATGGACAGACATGAAGACAGGCAGAGGACTGGGATGGATGGACAGACATGAAGACAGGCAGAGGACTGGGATGGATGGACAGGCAGAGGACTGGGATGGATGGATGGACAGACAGGCAGAGGACTGGGATGGATGAATGGATGGATGGATGGACAGACATGAAGACAGGCAGAGGACTGGGATGGATGGACAGACATGAAGACAGGCAGAGGACTGGGATGGATGGACAGACATGAAGACAGGCAGAGGACTGGGATGGATGGACAGGCAGAGGACTGGGATGGATGAATGGATGGATGGATGGACAGACATGAAGACAGGCAGAGGACTGGGATGGATGGATGGATGGATGGACAGACATGAAGACAGGCAGAGGACTGGGATGGATGGATGGATGGATGGACAGACATGAAGACAGGCAGAGGACTGGGATGGATGGATGGATGGACAGACATGAAGACAGGCAGAGAGCTCCATAGGAGGCTGAGCAGCTGTGACTGGCTCCGCTGGATGGAGAGTTGGGAGGGCGCATGCGCAGTGACAGCTCTTGCAGCCTCTCATCCTAAATGAAGCACATTTGTTGGCAACTCTTCATTGAGCCGCCAGCCCACCCAGCCCAGCTCCAGTCTCCTGCACCCCCTCCTCCTGCCCTGGACATCCTTCTTCCTCCGCCACCAAGGATGGCAGCACAGCATCGCCCCCCAGGACACAGCTGAGAGGGGGCACCCAGGGGGGGTCATCCTGATGGATTTGGGTACCTGTGGGCAGTGGTGTGAAGTGCTGCCAGGGCTGCAGATCTTCAGCACAGAGCCCCCCCTCTGCCCAGGGCTGCTGGCACACTTCAGGGGTTCTGACACCCGGAGGCTCTGAGCACGACACCGGACCCCCCCCCCTTCCTGGATACCCATGGGGGGACCTGGCATGGAATGCCCACTGCCTGTGGATTTCTGACCTGGCACTGGGGCACCACAAAGCTCATCTGACATTTGGATTATAAGAGGCATCACCATGGCACTGGAGAAAGTCTACTTTATCCTAGAAGGTATGGATCCAGGGGGCACCCCCCCCCCCCCCCATCCAAAATACACCCGCATTTACACACCACACTGCCATGCATTCTCATCATTAGTAGGTGTCATTATGGGATGTAAGCTGCTTAGGACTAGCCCCTGAGATGGTAAGTCATCCCTGGCATTGCCAGTCTTGGTCCTGGCACTGAGGTTGCTGTACCCTGGTCAGGCACACAGTGTCTGACATCGATGCACCCAGGTTGGTGCTGTAGAATGCCATGTACAGGTATTACTGTATTACTGCCTACAACACCAGTCGGTGCAACATTGGTATTTGGTCTTTGACTGCCCTCTAGTGGACAAAAAAATCCAGCTCCATAAGATGTAGATCGATAATATAAGGGATCAGTAAAATTTGAAACATATCAGTAGCTATCTACAGGGACCCCTGGCACATTAGATGCTGTTTCTAAACCCATGGCATGGCACAATATTGTGTGCCCCACAAGTAAGACATGTATTGCACATTGGGCTATCACCATGTGCAAAGGCAGTGGCCACAGTGCAGTAACCCACAGCAACCAGGGCTCAGGTAATGGCATTCGTTTATTAAATCGGGTTGGCACCATGCCCGAAATAACCTACAATTTCATCAGCTCAGTAACGCTAGAAACATTCCTATATATTCAGCTACAGGAACCCCTGGCACCTTAGCTGCTGTTTCTTAACCCATGGCATGCACACGACTGGGTGCTCCATACCCAATTCATGTATTAAACAGGGCAATAACCTGCAGGAACCAGGGCTTGGTATATCTGGAAATATAGCTATCTGCAGGACTCTCTGGAACCTTAGGTCATGTTTCTAAACCCATGGCATTCACAATATCTGGTGCCCCATTAGTCATACATGTATTACACATTGGGCTAGCACCATGTGCAAAGGCAATGCCCACAGTGCAATAACCTGCAGGAACCAGGGCTTAGTAACACTAGAAACTGATATCCAGCTACAGGAACCCCTGGCACCTAAGCTGCTGTTTCTAAACCCATGGCATGCCTAATGTTGGGTGCCCCATAAGTAATACATGCATTACTCATTTATAAAATTAGGCTAGAACCATGTGCAAAGGTAATGCTAACAGTGTAATAACCTACAGCAACCAGGGCTTAGTAACACTGGAACATAACTATATAGCCAGGTACAGGAACCCCTGGCACCTTAGCTGCTGTTTCTTAACCCATGGCATGCACAATATTGGGCGCTCCATACCCAATTCATGTATTAAACCATGTGCAAAGCCAATGCTCACATGGCAATAACCTGCAGGAACCAGGGCTTAGTACATCTGGAAATATAGCTATCTGCGGGACTCTCTGGAACCTTAGGTCATGTTTCTAAACCCATGGCATGCACAATATCTGGTGCCCCATTAGTCATACATGTATTACACATTGGGCTAGCACCATGTGCAATGCCAATGCACACAGGGCAATAACCTGCAGGAACCAGGGCTTGGTACATCTGGAAATATAGCTATCTGCGGGACTCTCTGGAACCTTAGGTCATGTTTCTAAACCCATGGCATGCACAATATCTGGTGCCCCATTAGTCATACATGTATTACACATTGGGCTAGCACCATGCGTAAAGTCAATGCTCACAGTGCAATAACCTACAGCAACCTGGGCTTAGTAACACTAGAAACCTATATAGACAGCTACAGGAACCCCTGGCACCTTATCTGCTGTTTCTAAACCCATGGCATGCCTAATGTTGGGTGCCCAATAAGTAATACATGCATTACACATTTATAAAATTAGGCTAGAACCATGTGCAAAGGTAATGCTAACAGTGCAGTAACCTACAGCAACCAGGGCTTAGTAACACTGGAAACCTATATAGCCAGCTACAGGAACCCTGACACCTTAGCTGCTTTTTCTAAACCCATGGCATGCACAATGTTGGGTGCTCCATAAATAGTAAATGTATTACACATTTATTAAATTGGGGTAGCGTCATGCGCAAAAGCAGTGCTAACAGTGCAATAACCTACAGCAACCAGAGCTCATTTACACTAGAAACATATCTGTATAGCCAGCTGCAAGAACCACTGGCATTCGTGCTGCTGTTTCTAAACCCATGGCATGCACAATATTGGGTGCCCCATAGGTAATTCATATTTTACACATTTATTAACTTGGCTAGCACCATGTGCAAAGTCAATGTGCACAGTGCAGTAACCTACAGCAACCTGGGCTTAGAAAATCTGGAAAAATCCCTATATATCTGCAGGAACCCCTGGCACATCAGTTTCTCTTTCTAGTCCCTTATGCCCTGGCACACACAGTGTACTATCCTGATATTAGATACTCCATAACTAATACATGCATTACACATTTATTGATCTGGGCTAGATCCATGTGCAAAAGCAGTGCTAACAGTGTAATAACCTACAGCAACCAGGGATTAGTAAGACTAGAAACCTATATAGACAGCTACAGGAACCCCTGGCACCCTAGCTGCTCTTTCTAAACCCATGACATGCAAAATATTGGGTGCTCCATATAATACATGTATTACACATTTATTAAATTGGGGTAGCGCCATGCGCAAAATCAGTGCTAACAGTGCAATAACCTACAGCAACCAGGGCTCAGTAATACAAAAAAAAAAAAAATATCTGTATAGCCAGTTGAATGAACCCCTGGCACTCTAGCTGCTGTTTCTGAACCCATGGCATGCACAATATTGGGTGCCCCATAAGTAATACATGTATTGCACATTTATTGACTTAGGCTAGCACCACATGCAAAGTCAATGTGCACAGTGCAGTAACCTACAGCAACCTGGGCTTAGTAAATCTGGAAACATCCCTATATAGCCATCTGCAGGAACCCCTGGCACTTTAGTTGCTCTTTCTAGTCCCTGGTCTCATGTCACACACAGCGTGCCAACCCAATGTTGGGTGCTCCATAAGTAATACATGTATTATATATATATTTTTTTATCTGGGCTAGCACCACATGCAAAGTCATTGTTCACAGTGCAATAACCTGCAGCAACCAGGGCTTAGTAACACTAGAAACATACCTATATAGCTGGCTACAGGAACCCCTGGCACCCTAGCTGCTGTTTCTCAACCCATGGCATTCACAATATTGGGTGCTATATAACGAATACATTGTGTAATAACACATAGGCGTGCGCACATGGGGTGTAAGATGTGCCTGGGCACATAGGGTGTAAGGTGTGCCTGGGCACATAGGGTGTAAAGTGTGCCTGGGCACACCCTAATCACCCTGTACTATGCAGATTCCCCCTTCTGCCTGGCTGAGAGAAAGGGACTGGGGAATCTCTGTCCTCAGTCCCTTTCTCTGTCTCAAAAGTTAGACATCAGGGGTCTGTTTAGACCACTGATATTTCACCAAAGCCCCCAAACAGGGCTCCTAAAAAAAATATATATATATTAAAAAAATAATAATAATAATAAAAATAAAATTGTAAAAAAATAATAATAATAATACAAATAAAGATAAACTACTGACACCGATCTCTGCCCTGCTGACAAAGCCCTACTGACTTGCCCACTGCCATATATGGTATATTACACAAGCATGTGTGTTTGAGCTTTGGTGTGCACACCCTAATGCAATAGGCTGCGCACACCTATGGTAATACACATTTATTAAATTGGGCTAGCACCATGCGCAAAAGCAGTGCTAACAGTGCAATAACCTACAGCAACCAGGGCTCAGTAACACTAAGAACATACCTATATAGCCGGCTACAGGAACCCCTGGCACCCTAGCTGCATGGCATGCACAATATTGGGTGCTCCATAACTAATGCATGTATTACACATTTATATATTGGTCTAGCGCCATCTCCAAATCATTGTGCTCAGTGTAGTGACCTACAGCAACCAGGGCTCAGGGGGCACTGAAAACAGATCTATAGCTATGACCAGGACCCCCTGGCACTCTATCTGCTGTTTCTAATCCCCTGGCATGCACAGTGTCCCAGCACAATTTTGGGTACCCCATTAATAATACATGTATTATATATATTTAGTAATTTGGGCCAATGTCATATGCAAAGCCAGTGTGCTCGGTGCAGTCCCTTACGGCAACCTGGGCTCAGTTTACCTGGATAGAGATCTTGAGCCATCTACAGGTCACTGGTACTTTAATTGCTGTGTCTTATCGCATGGCACACACAATGTCCCACACTAATATTGGGTTCCCCATTATTTAGGTACTTTTATAGCGCCATCAATTTACACAGCGCTTTACATATACATTCACATCGGTCCCTACCCTCAAGGAGCTTACAATCTAAGGTCCCTAACTCACATTCATATACTAGGGCCAATTTAGGCAGTAGCCAATTAACCTACCAGCATGTCTTTGGAGTGTGGGAGGAAACTGGAGTTCCCGGAGGAAACCCACGCAGGCACAGGAAGAACATGCAAACTCCAGGCAGGTAGTGTCGTGGTTGGGATTCGAACCAGCGACCCTTTTTACTGCTAGGCGAGAGTGCTACTCACTACACCACTGTGCTGCCCCTATACCAATTCATTAAACTGGGCTGGCACCATGTGCAAAGTCAATGTGTTCAGTCCAATACCCTACAGCAGTGATCTCCAAACTGCGGCCCAGGGGCCGGATATGGCCCTTTGAGTGCCTTTATCTGGCCCTTGTGGCACTATTCCACCAACTGACACCAATGATGAGGCACCATTCCCCCAACTGACACTATCAATGGGGCACCATTAAAACCAAGGCTGGGGCACTATTCCTCCCATTAAAACCAAGGCTGGGGCACTATTCCTCCCATTAAAACCAAGGCTGGGGCACTATTCCTCACATTAAACTAATGATGGGACACCATTCCTCCAACTGACACCAGGGCTGTCTTAATGAGAGGGCACACCTGCATGGGGGTCCCTGCACTTTCCCCAAAGCAGCTGGTCCTTGAGCCCGGGCTGCCCCTCTACATCCCAGATATCCCCCCCAGCACTCTCACCCCTCTACACCCTAGATATCCCCTACCTCCTACCTACTTGATATCTGTTTACCTGCACTGTCTCCATTGTAGGGGCCCCAGAGCATTACTTTGCCCAGGGGCCCATGATGCTATTAAGACGGCCCTGACTGACACCATCAATGGGGCACTATTCCTCCCATTAAAACCAATGATGGGGCACTTTTCCTCCCACTGATACCAATGATGGGGCACTATTCCTCCAACTGACACCATCAATGGGGCACTATTCCTCCCATTAAAACCAATGATGGGGCACTATTCCTCCTATTAAATCAGGTCCGCTTTCAAATGAATGTTAGGGTGAACCAAACATTCCCCCTGTCCAGCTGGTTGCACACAATGTTCCCTGTTGGGATCTCTCCTGTGATAAGCCATAATGGAGGTTATTACGAAGGTTGGTTGGTTGGTATTTTCCAGCATGCAGGGAAATGTCTGTGCCCGAGCCCCCTGGAATGTGCCATGTACATATTCATTGTGTGTTCACCAGCAGCGCGCAGCTCAAGCAAGGACGGGCAAGTTTCTTACCACCTATCGATCGATGGGGGATATGTGTCTGTATACGGCAGCCCTAAGGCTCACCATACCTGTTCCAATCTGACCATACATCATACAACCATAAATGTGTAATATGAGGACCTACCTTCAATATCCAATCACTCTGTATCCAATCAGGCAGGCCCTTGCACTGCATAGTTGTTAGTACTGTAGATCTAAAGAAGATTGTACATGCGTGTGTGAGTACAACGCCATTATGGCAAATTAAAATCCCGGGACTAAAATTCAGCTGCTACAAATGCCTGTCTAGGGATCCGGTTGTGTCCTCACCTGGGCTGGTTCTTCGCCGGTCTTCGGGTCCCCGGCATGTTTAGTGTGGGCTTCCCACTGTGCATGCTCGAGCCATGGTGCGCTGTGTGAATGGTTCTGCAGCCTCCTGGGACCTTGGACGTGTCCCAAGAGGTTGTGGCAGGGCCAAACGTCTGCTGTAAGCGCCCTAGGCGATCTGACCAGAAGTGGGGTGTGAGTACCTACCAAAACTAGCTGCCCACCCCCACCCCCCAAAAAATGTTCACAAGTGTTAGGGGAAGGGTGCTTTAATTATAGGTGAAATGCGTAAGAGGCTGTGTGACTGGTCCTGTAGCCTCCTTGGACCCGCTGAGACATAGGTCAAGAGGTTGCTGGCGGGGGAGCGAACTTCTCTTTGGATTGCCTAGGTGATCCGAGCAGAAGTGGCGCCAGGAGCCTGCCAAAATGATGTAAAAGAAAATGTCCAAAAGTCATAAATGACTTTAAGAAGTATAAACAGTTTTAAAACATACATAGTGATACCTGCCATTTGTATCTGAATTGGCCCTGATAGATATAGATAACCTCACATCACCAAACTCCAAGAGATGGTGGCTCAGTGGAACATTTTAACTGATCCCCCATGGTGCCCCCATAACTGATCCCCCATGGTGCCCCCATAACTGATCCCCCATGGTGCCCCTGTAACTGACAACCCATGGTTCCCCTATAACTGACTACCCATGGTTCCCCCAAAAAATTATCCCCCATGGTGCCCCCATAACTGATCCCCCATGGTGCCTCCATAACTGATCTCCCATGGTGCCTCCATAACTGATATCCATGGTGCCCTCATAACTGATCCTCCATGTTGCCCACATAACCAATCCTCCGAGGTGCCCCCTAATACTGATCCTCCATGGTGCCTCCATTAATGACCTCCCATGGTGCACCATAACTGATCCTTCATGGTACCCCTATAACTGATCCCCCATGGTGCCTCCATAACTAATCTTCCATGGTTCCCTTCATAACTGATCCCCTATGTTGCCTCCATAACTGATCCCCCATGGTGCCCCCATAACTGATCCCCCATGGTGCCCCTATAACTGATCCCCCATGGTGCCCCCATAAATGATCCCCCATGGTGCCTCCATAAATGACCTCCCATGGTGCACCATAACTGATCCCCTATGGTGCCTCCATAACTAATCTTCCATGGTTCCCTTCATAACTGATCCCCCATGGTGCCTCCATAACTAATCTTCCATGGTTCCCTTCATAACTGATCCCCCATGGTGACCCCATAAATGATCCCCATGGTGCGTCCATAACAGATCCCCCATGGAGCCCCTATAACTGATCCCTCCAGGTTGCCTCCAAAACTGATCAATCCAGGTTGCCCCCATAATTGATCCCTCCAGGTTGCCTCCATAACCAATCCCCCATGGTGCCCCCATAACTGATCCCCCATGGTGACTCCATAACTGATCCCCCCCATGGTGCCCCCATAACTGATCCCCCATGGTGACTCCATAACTGATCCCCCATGGTGCCTCCATAACTGATCCCCCATGGTGCCCCCATAACTGATCCCCCATGGTGCCTCCATAACTGATCCCCCATGGTGCCCCCATAACTGATCCCCCATGCTGCCCCCATAACTGATCCCCCATGGTGACTCCATAACTGATCCCCCCATGGTGCCTCCATAACTGATCCCCCATGGTGCCCCTATAACTGATCCCCCATGCTGCCCCCATAACTGATCCCCCATGGTGACTCCATAACTGATCCCCCCATGGTGCCTCCATAACTGATTCTCCATGGTGCCCCCATAACTGATCCCCCATGGTGCCCCTATAACTGATCCCCCATGCTGCCCCCATAACTGATCCCCCATGGTGACTCCATAACTGATCCCCCCATGGTGCCTCTATAACTGATTCTCCATGGTGCCCCCATAACTGATCCCCCATGGTGCCCCTATAACTTATCCCCCATGGTGCCCCCATAACTGATCACCCATGCTGCCCCCATAACTTATCCCCCATGGTGCCCCCATAATTGATCCCCCATGGTGCCAAGGGGAGGAATAGTGGTTGTAGACTCTTACATGTACCCAGCGAAGTGATTATTCCCAGGTGTTACACTGTTTATCTGCAGTCTTCTCTACATCCGTCTACATCCATTCAAAGTCCAGAATTAATAAAACTTGTCCGGGTTGCCAGAAAAAAAGGGGGCTGAGAGCTGAAATTACACTCTGCAGAGCTCAGTGAGGAAAACTCAGAGATGATTGGAGGGAAGGGACACACCCCCCCCCCCCCCCACACACACACAGCACACAGAAACAGAGCTGAGGTTGTCAATCACAGGCAGTGTGCTGGAGCTCCCTCCCCTGTCATCTTTTTATCTCTTGGTGTCAGAAAAACTTGTCAGAAGTGACTCATTCAGAAAGCAGAGGAAGGGGGCAGCAGACAGAAAAGACACTTAGTGCTCTGGGTTGAGACAAGTACACACTATATAGGGATGTGCTTTGTTCATATTTTATTGCTGAGGTTTGCAACCACTTTAGTTCCTCTATAGAGTTGTGTTGGCCCGTTTTCCATATTAGCATTCCGTGGTTGTGTAGAACAGATGTGCAGAGCGTTTTGTTTCCAGATGTTCTTCAGTTTTATTCATCAATTCGCATTAGTGTCAGAACTGTTCAATTCCACCCAGACATCCCATTCGCCAATCCGTTCCTGACACCAGAGATCGTCCCCGTACCCAGCGCATACGCAAAATATTCCATGCTGCCCTACTGCCTTAGTGGAAGATATTTCAGTGAGGGGCTCACAGGAAGCCTGAATATGGCTTCATCTTAGGATCTAACGTGCAATAGATCAGCGGTGTCAAGAGGGAGGTCCCTGAAAGAGAACGGAAACAATGGATGACAATGCCACAGATAAAAGGTGGACCTCTTCATTGGTAGTCACCCCGACATGTTCGTTCCCCGACTTAGTTAGGGTGGGCGGTACACTTTGGTGGGGGTGGGTCAGCCACGCCCCTGTGACCTTTGACCCATGGGAACCCGCCTTCTGACCCTTGACCTCTGGGGGAGGTCCCTGTTCCAATTCCTGAGTCCTAGCCTTATTCTTCAATGGGAAACCCTAACCCTCACCCCAACCCCTAACCCTAACCCAGTGTTTCTCAATTCCAGTCCTCAGGCCCCCCCAACAGGTCAGGTTTTCAGGATTTCCATTATTTTGCACAGGTGATTTGATCAGTTTCACTGCCTTAGTAATTACCACAGCCTTTTCATCTGAGGGAAATCCTGAAAACCTGACCTGTTGGGGGGGCCTGAGGACTGGAATTGAGAAACACTGCCCTAACCCCAACCCCTAACCCTCACCCTAAGCCTCACCCTAGCCATAACCCCTAACCCTCACCCTAACCCTAATCCCTAACCCTCACCCTAAGCTCACCCTAACCATAACCCCTAACCCCTAACCCTCTAACCCTAACCCCTAACCCTCACCCTAAGCCTCACCCTAACCATAACCTCTAACCCCTAACCTTATACCCTAGTGTATACCCTAAGAAAGTCTCGCAAGTAGACAGAGGCTACTTACGCATTTCACCTACGGTTAAGCACTTCTGAACTTTGCTTTATGGTTGACCACAATTTTTTTTGTTTTTTACTTTTATCTGGAATGCCTACATCCATTGGTTCCATTGGGCGGCCTTTCAGTAACAAGCTGGACAAGCGCTCTACAAGAGTGGACCGACCTGAAGCCGTGTCGTGCTTGTGCAAGCTAGGATAACAGTTATGCTATGAGGAAGGCTGTAATGGACGAAACCCGTTTACGCTGTATTTATGAAACCGATGAAGGGAAACAAGAGGGGTATACCGAGTGGCTGTCTTTTTATCTGTTTTGGTTCCAAAGGGTGGGTTTTCAGTAACAAGCTGGACAAGCGCTCTACAAGAGTGGACCGACCTGAAGCGTGTCGTGCTTGTGCAAACTAGGATAACATTTATGATATGAGAAAGGCTGTAATGGACGAAACCCGTTTACGCTGTATTTATGTAAACAATGAAGAGCAACAAGAGTACTGGCTTTTTTCTGTATTGGTTCCAAAGGGTAGGTTTTCAGTAACAAGCTGGACAAACACTCGGCATGTGTGTGTACGGGCAAGAGTGGACCAATCTTGAGCCGCATTGTGTTGTGCTGGCGTAACTTAGGATAATTGGTCATTCCTCCATGGCTTGGTCATATGACACGCTCAGCATTTTTACGCATTTCACTTATGATTAAGCATGTGTATGATGCCTCTCTACCTACTGGACTTCACCTTATGGATAACCACAAAAAAAAAGTGGAACATTTATTTGGAATGCCACCATCCAGTTGGTTCCATAGGGTAGGTTTTTAGTATCAAGCTGGACAAGCACCGGCGTGTGTGTGTACGGGCAAGAGTGGACCAATCTTAAGACGTATTCTGTTGTGTTTCTGTAAACTGGGATAATTGGTCATTCTTCCACAGGCTTGGTCACGTGACCCTTGGTGTCAGTGGGAGGTATAGTGTAGTGCCTTGTTGTTGGTACCAGTGGGAGGAATATTGCCGGTCATTGGTGTCAGTGGGAGGAATAGTGTCCCATCATTGGTGTCAGTGGGAGAAATAGTGTCCCATCATTGGTGTCAGTGGGAGGAATAGTGTCCCATCCTTGGTGTCAGTGGGAGGAATAGTGCCTTGTTGTTGGTAACAGTGGGGGGAATATTGCCCAGTCATTGGTGTCAGTGGGAGGAATAGTGTCCGATCCTTGGTGTCAGTGGGAGGTATAGTGCCTTCTTGTTGGTAACAGTGGGGGGAATATTGCCCAGTCATTGGTGTCAGTGGGAGGAATGGCGCCCCATCATTGGTATTAGTGGAAGGAATAGTGCCCCATTATTGGTGTCAAGGGGGGAGATTGTGTCCCATTGTTGGTGTCAGTGGAAGAATACTGTCTTATTTCAGTGGGAGGAAAAGTGGCCCCAAGGGACAGAAAAGGACAATCAAAGGTCCACGTCTGCCCCCCCGTGCCAGTTTGTAGACCACTGGACCAATGTATCATGAGTTATAGATGTAGTAGATTTAAACAGGTGTTTCCTGAACCTGGAAAGTTATTTGAAGGGTCCCTCCATGTTATCGTTCAGGCATCACGAGTAGAAGCTCCATGGTGTTGGGTCCCCTTTGTACTGCTTTGTATTCTTGTGAGCAATGTATCGGTATCATTACATCCATTACATCCATGGGCATCCGCAGGTAGGGGCAGGGGGGGGGGGACAAGTGCCCCCCCCCCCAGAATCAGGGATCAGGAAGGTGTCCGCCTCAGGCATGCGTATGGGTTGTGCCCAGGCACCCTAACCACCCGAACGCAGAGTGTCAGCGGGTGCCGGGCCCTGGAACGCTCTCCATGTACCGGCACCCGGCATTTAAAAATAAATACTTGCGAGTCGCGGCAAAGCCCCTTCCCTTCATGACAATGTCAAAAGCTTTGTATTCTTGTGAGCAATGTATCGGTATCATTACATCCATGGGCATCCGCAGGTAGGGGCAAGGGGGAGCAAGCGCCCCCCCCCCCCCCGAATCAGTGTTGCCAACCTACCAGATTGAAATTTACAGGAACGACACCCGAAATTTACTGGCACAGCCACGTTTTTACTGGCATTTCACAAAAGTTACTAAATAAAAATTTTAGGTACAAATTTCAGTATTTAGACTACAAACAAGTACGCTGGGCAAATAGCAATGTGATTTAAGGTAGATATTAAGGTAAAAAACATATTTTTGTTATTTTCAATATAAGGGCAAATTATTTAGTCACATTACTACCTGCCTCCATCACCCTTTGCCACCAACACCCCCTGCTTTCACCCCCCTCTGCGGTGCCACAATCTCCCCCTGCCTCCAATCTCCCTCTGCCTCCAATACCCCTCCACCCCCCTCTGCGGTGCCACAATCTCCCCCTGCCTCCAATCTCCCTCTGCCTCCACCCCCTTCTGCGGTGCCACCAACAACCCCCTTCTGCGGTGCCACCCCCACCCTCTGCAGTGCCACCATCCCCCTCTGCAGTGCCACCAACAACCCCTATCTCCATCCCCCACCCTCTGCAGTGCCACCATCCCCCTCTGCAGTGCCACCAACACCCCCTGCCTCCAATCTCCCTCCACCCTCTTCTGCGGTGCCACCAACAACCCCTGTCTCCATCCCCCACCCTCTGCAGTGCCACCATCCCCCTCTGCAGTGCCACCAACAACCCCTGTCTCCATCCCCCACCCTCTGCAGTGCCACCATCCCCCTCTGCAGTGCCACCAACAACCCCTATCTCCATCCCCCACCCTCTGCAGTGCCACCATCCCCCTCTGCAGTGCCACCATCACCCCCTGCCTCCAATCTCCCCCTGCCTCCATTGCCCCCTCTAGGGTGCCAGCGCAGCCACCATCACCCCCTGCCCCAATCACCCCCTGCCTCCGAACTCCATCCGCAGTTCCAAGACGAACCGATCTCGGCTATTTTTACTGGCACATTCCCGCAAACATGGACATTTACGAACGGGGGAAAAAAGTGCCAGTTTTTACGAACTGTCCGTAAAAATACGGACGGTTGGCAACACTGCCCTGAATCAGAGATCAGCAAGGTGTCCGCCATAGGCGTGCGCATGGGTTGTGCCCAGGCACCCTAACGCAGAGTGTCAGCGGGTGCCGGGCTCTGGAACGCTCTCCATGTACAGGGAACCGGCATTTAAAAAAAAAATACTTGCGAGTCGCGGCGAAGCCCCTTCCCTTTATGACATTGTCAAAAGGGGTGGAGCATTGGTAACCTAAAAATGATGCCCCCCCCACTGAAAAAAGTTCTGCGGACGCCCATGATTGCATCCCATTGCGTTGGCTCACGTCACGGCAAAATCACGTCAACTCAAAAAATATTGACCAGTAAAGGGACCACTGATGAAGATAGACGGTGAAAACTCAACGTCCTTCCTTCAGGGTTCCCATCTCCTCTAGAGGATGAGAACGGCTTCGTCTTCAGACGGCTTCGTCTTCAGACGGCTTCGTCTTCAGACGGCTTTGCTTGCAGAGGAAAGAAGAGATCTCAAATGAATTAAAAGAAGGGTTAACGGCGACGGCAGCCAGATAATCTCCTGGTTCTTGGCTGATGGAGGATTCTCCATCCCTTCCCAGCCACACATCATTAACTTTCCCGCTATGTCCGTTCAGCAGTATAATGGCGCCTCTGTCAGAGCACCTAGGCTCCGCCTTCTTTGGCCCAGAAAAGGGCCCCCCCGTCTGGGGCCACGTTAAAAGGGAATGAAATATTGGGATGCCGCCTTGTTGCCTCTTCTATGACAACAGATGTTGCGAAGGATGCGCTCATCACCGGACTCCCCCGGTACCCACAATGGTTTTTTACTGTTATTTTATATCTTTATTAGGTTATTTGTCTTGTTTATTCATCAACATATTTGTAGCACTTTGTAGGAAACATTGAACTGGTTACATCTGTTCTTAGCCCCCCTCCCCCCCCAAAGAGCCTCATAATTGAATGCCCCTATTGCAGTCACATCCGCACATTCTGCTGATTAACCTTCCGATTTCCCCCAGCGACCGGCTCCGCGGGGCATCCTATTTAAAAGCATAAAATTGTTCTTTTAATGCATATAAATATATATATATATCAGCAGCACCATAACAAAAAAATCAACAACAAAGCAACATTTACGATCAGCCCTTTCAGCAAATATGTAAGCGATATTAAACCAAAAATGTCATATATTGCAGCTTATCAATCATTAGATGTGGCGGCTGCATTACTTTTCTTTTGCCTTTTTTCCTCTCTGTTTTCACCTGGTGATCTGGCCAGTAACACACCTCCTGTATTATAGTGCCTCCACTCTGTATGAAGGAGCACAGGGGGCACAGCAGACAGCAGCATTGCCAGTATGGGGGGGGGGGGGGGGCGGAGTGTTATGTCCCATACACACGATCAGAATTTCCGATGGCCTAAAATCCGATGGAATGTTTCGTCTGAAATTCCGTTCAAGCTGTCTTGCATACACACCGTCAGACCACGACCCGGTCCGAAGGTCCGTGACCGCGGACCCGATCGCCGCTGGAGTCCCCCCGATCGTTCCCCGGAGCTGAAGAACGGGGAGAGCCGTATGTAAACACACCTTCCCCGTTCTTCACTGTGGCGGCGTCATCGATCGTGTGTTCCCTGATATAGGGGGACACAATCGATGACGTCACACCTACAGCCACACCCCCCTACAGTTAGAAACACAGATGAGGTCACACTTAACCCCCACAGCGCCCCCTTGTGGTTAACTCCCAAACTGCAACTGTCATTTTCACAATAAACAATGTATTTTAAATGCATTTTTTGCTGTGAAAATGACAATGGTCCCAAAAATGTGTCAAAATTGTCCGAAGTGTCCGCCATAATGTCGCAGTCACGAAAAAAATCGCTGATCGCCGCCAATAGTAGTAAAAAAAATAATTAATAAACATGCAATAAAACTATCCCCTATTTTGTAAACGCTATATATGTTGCGCAAACCAACTGATAAACGCTTATTGCGATTTTTTTACCAAAAATAGGTAGAAGAATACGTATCGAAAAATTTTTTTTTATATATGTTTTTGGGGGATATTTATTATAGCAAAAAGTAAAAAATATTGCATTTTTTTCAAAATTGTCGCTCTATTTTTGTTTATAGCGCAAAAAATAAAAACCGCAGAGGTGATCAAATACCACCAAAAGAAAGCTCTATTTGTGGGGGGAAAAAGGACGCCAATTTTGTTTGGGAGCCACGTCGCACGACCGTGCAATTGTCAGTTAAAGCGACGCAGTGCCGATTTGCAAAAAGGGGCCTGGTCCTTTAACTGCATTTTGGTCCGGGGCTTAAATGGATAATAACTAAGGGGCGGAGGCCACCCGGTGATGTCACCTGGTGAACCCGCCCCCTAGTGACCCGCGGAAAATGCAATAAATCTATCCCCTATTTTGTAGACGCTATGGCCCAGATTCTTAAAGGACTTACGACGGCGCAGCGCCATGTACGGCGTTGTAAGTCCTAATCTGGGCCGTCGTATCTATGCGACTGATTCTTAGAATCAGTTACGCATAGATATCCATTAGATCCGACAGGCGTAAGTCTCTTACGCCGTCGGATCGTAACTGCAATTATTTTTTTTTTGCCCGCTAGGTGGCGCTTCCGTCGATTTCCGCATCGAGTATGCAAATTAGCTAAATACGCGAATTCCCGAACGTACGCGCGGCCGACGCAGTAAAGTTACAACGTTTACGTTAGGCTTTTCCCGGCGTAATGTTGCTCCTGCTATATGGTGGCCTAAGTGTGGCGCAACAATGTTAAGTATGGCCGTCGTTCGCGCGTCGAAATTTTAAAAAGTTACATCGTTTGCGTAAGTCGTCGGTGAATGGGTCGTCGTCCTTGCGACGTCATTTGGAGCAATGCACACTGGGATATTTTAGGGACGGCGCATGCGCAGTTCGTTCGGCGCGGGGACGCGCTTCATTTAAATGATACATGCCCCCTACCCCCCGAATTTGAATTCCGCCGCGTGATTTACGAATAAAGCACTTGCCTGAAAAACTTGCGGCGGCGTAACGTAAATCGGATACGTTACGCCGCCGCATAGATACGCCATTCTACGAGAATCTGCCCCTATAACTTTTGCGCAAACCAATCAATAAACGCCTATTGTGATTTTTTTACCAAAAATATGTAGAAGAATACGTATCGGCCTAAACTGAGCATTTTTTTTTAAAATATATATATTTTTTGGGATATTTATTATAGCAAAAAATAAAAAATAGTTTTTTTTTCAAAATTGTCGCTCTATTTTTGTTTATAGCGCTATAAATAAAAACCGCAGAGATGATCAAATACCACCAAAAGAAAGCTCTATTTGTGGGGGAAAAAGGACATCAATTTTGTTTGGGAGCCACGTCGCACGACCGCGCAATTGTCAGTTAAAGCGACGCAGTGCCGAATTGCAAAAAGTGCTCTGGTAAGGAAGGGGGTAAGCAGATATCTGAACCTCCATTTTTTCTCAAGCCTGAAAGTATCGGTTTCAGGTATCGGAGCATTTGCACGAGTACCAATTCTTGTGCAAATGCTTAGTATCAGCATTGATACCTGTATCGGTATTGGTGCAACCCTAGTGGTAACGCTCGTGGTCAGGGTAGCACCAGTTGCACAGCTCCCGACATGCACAGGACGATGTCTATTGGCACACTGACTTATGAAGGTCGGTGCTCCTTGTGACTGTGCATGCTGCCTTGTGCTGCCATCTGTTGGTGAGTTATAAAATTAGTCTTGAAAATGTTTGATACCACCACGTATAACCTCAAAATAAATGAAGACCGCAAAATACAAACCCCTAAGTCAAGAGCCTATTTTTATGGGAAGTATTGCAGCATTGTGAGCTAGGCCCAGGGCCAGGACGAAGGGCGCAGTGTTTTCACTGCCTTGTGCTGCCATCTGTTGGCATGTTACAAAACTAGTCTCAAAACTTTTTGATACCACCACGTATATCTGAAGGGTTTTACTCGTCAATTAAGCCCTTAGAGGTGGAACACATCAAACACTTGAGAGGTGGTGTTGAGGATTGTAACGGTCAGGGGTTAACGCCGTTACGATATTCCATTCCACCAACCCAAGACAGCTTCCGACATTCCACAATCCAGCAGACAGGACCCATTGGATTTCCCCCCAGAATAACAAGACACAGCTCTGTTATCTGGTTCCAAACAGATTGACACGTTAATGGTAAACTTAGGTTTCTTATATACAGTTAGATAGCATGCTGCAGTAATCAAAAGGGACAATGACACACTCCACCCCCAACATCACACAATGGGTGCTAACGAGTCCCCCTCAATCCACATCTTAGACAGACTTTCTGACTCCGCGATAAGCTATTCTCACCTGCTACACTATACACATTCCTTTAGTGAACATAAGTCAGACGTCTGACCATTAGAGTGTGTTAACTCACAACACATATTATCATCAATAGAACTTTCACACAATACAGGGTTAGTTAGCATAGCACTAGACAATAGAATGCAATCACAGCAAGCTTTCATCACTACAGCCAGGTAGGTGATTAACATCAATTAACATCTCAACAGTCTATGCTCCACATTGAAGGAGACACTCTATTGACCTGTTGGGGCAGATCCACAGAGAGTGTACGCCGTTGTATCTACTGATACGCCGGCGTACGTTCAAATTTCCCGCGTCGTATCTTTGTTTTGAATCCTCAAACCAAGATACAACGGCATCTGGGTTAGATCCGACAGGCGTACGTCTTCGTACGCCTTCGGATCTAAGATGCAATTCTTCGGCGTCCGCTGGGTGGCGTTCCCGTCGTTTTCTGCGTCGAGTATGTAAATTAGCTATTTCCGACGATCCACGAACGTACGAGCGGCCGTCGCATTCTTTTACGTCGTCTCTAGTCGGCTTTTTCTGGCGTATAGTTAAAGCTGCTTTTTCGTGGCGTATAGTTTGACTTGCAATATTAAGTATGGCCGTCGTTCCCGCGTTTAATTTGAATTATTTTTTTTTGTTTGCGTAAGTCGTCCGTGAATCGCGGGATGGACGAAATTTACGTCCAAGTCTAAACAATGACGTCCTTGCGACGTCATTTCGCGCAATGCATGGCGGGAAATTTAGGGACGGCACATGCGCAGTTCGTTCGGCGCGGGGATGCGCTTCATTTAAATGAAACACGCCTCCTACCCGCCCAACTTGAATTCCGCGTCGTTACGCCGCTTGAGATACACTACGCCGCCGTAACTTACGGCGCAAAATCTTTATGGATTCGAACCAAAGCCAGGTAAGGTACGGCGGCGTAGCGTATCTCAGATACGATGCGCCGGGGCAGATCTTTGTGGATCTGCCCCGTTGTGTTCAGAATGAACAACTTGTAATATTTCAAGATATCCTGCAATACATGAATTATCATTACTGTCCCATCTCATGTAACCCGAGATATCAGTTCTCAGTCATCCTATGCCCCTAGTGGACATAGGATTACCCTAGACACAAGAGTCATTGGTGAAGCTGGCACAGGAGTACCCCACATCCTTCAAGAGCCTCTGGGTCCCACGGGCCATACCATTACAAGGAGCAATTGTGAAAATCATCCAAAGTGAGGTTTCTGTCTTTTAGACCCGATTGTGGTAGCAGTGAGACAAGCCTGGGAAAGCTATGGTGTACAGAGTGTCATTGGGACTCAAGCGGGATCGATGCTCAGAAGCGATCACCTCTTGCGATAAGCTTCTGTTTGAGACCCAACAGTGAAAACATGCAATACTCACTATTAGGGTTGTCCCGATACCGATACCAAGTATTTGCGGGAGTACTTGTACTCCCGCAAATACCCCCGATACCTAAATAGAATACTTGAAAAACATACAGCCACCCCCCCCCCCGCCGCCGTAGCTGTAGTATTCCCGCTGCGCCGGGTATAGACACTCCCCCTTGCTCGGGATCTGTCCAATCCCGAGCAAGGGGGAGTGTCTATACGCGGCGCAGCAGGAATACTACAGCTATTCAAATGAAAGCTGTGATGTTCCCCGCACACTGTTTAACCCATGCGGTGGCGGCATCAAGGTATGGGGGACATGGCTGGATATAGGGGGGACATGGCTGCATATAGGGGGGACATGGCTGCATATAGGGGGGACATGGCTGGATTTATGGGGGACATGGCTGCATATAGGGGGGACATGGCTGGATTTATGGGGGACATGGCTGGATATAGGGGGGACATGGCTACATATAGGGGGGACATGGCTGGATTTATGGGGGACATTGCTGCATATAGGGGGGACATGGCTGCATATAGGGGGAACATGGCTGCATATAGGGGGGACATGGCTGCATATAGGGGGGACATGGCTGCATATGTGGGGGGACATGGCTGCATATGTGGGGGGACATGGCTGCATATGTGGGGGACATGGCTGCATATGTGGGGGGACATGGCTGCATATGTGGGGGGACATGGCTGCATATGTGGGGGGCCATGGCTGCATATGTGGGGGACATGGCTGCATATGTGGGGGGACATGGCTGCATATGTGGGGGGACATGGCTGCATATGTGGGGGACACGGCTGCATTTGTGGGGGGACATGGCTGCATTTGGGGACACATTTAAAAAAAAGTATTGGTATTCGGTATCGGCGAGTACTTGAAAAAAAGTATCGGTACTTGTACTCGGTCCTAAAAAAGTGGTATCGGGACAACCCTACTCACTATAATAAACACATTTTTCGGACACCTACACAAGGCGTTCGGTTCCAGTTTACTTGGCGGCTCCGACAATAAATCTAATCAGGAATTATAATTGAGTTTCTGTTTTCCAAAAGAGAACCGCGGCTCCGATCTGCCATCTTTCATTCCCATCGATTGAAAGTTTTGTCTCTAATTAAATGTTCTGAACCCAAGGAAGCGCCATTAATTCCCATTAAACCCGCAGTAATTGTTTCTATATTATTAAACTGCACAACTCATAACAGGCTACTGGAAGGCTCATCTCTTTAAAGACTTTGTAATAAAATGATAGAACGGCGGCGGGTCAGCTGTCTGGTGACAGTGTTGGGGAATAACTTTTGTAAGGAATTGTAAGACAGATGGGGGTGTCTAGGGAGAGCGTGGCTATGATACTGCTTGGCACGTATCATAGCCGCATATGCTTGCAAAAGCATAAAGGGATACGATCGAATGCTCTATTACATGAGTTGTGACAGTAGAACAGACTGCGATTAAAGTGTATGTAGCGCCCCCACCCCCCCCTATGGAGCCGACGGTGAAATGGGATCCCGCACATCCAGGCACACTGAATTTTCACAGTCACTTCAGAGTCAGAAAACAGTCCAGCACTTAGGGCCAGATTCACCAAAGAGATACGACGGCGTATCTCTGTTTCTATCTATGCGACTGATTCATAGAATCAGTTCCGCATAGATATCCAGAAGATCCGACAGGTGTAATTGTTTTACACTGTCGGATCTTAGGATGCAATACCGCGGCCGCCGCTGGGGGGAGTTTGCGTCGTAAACCAGCGTCGGGTATGAAAATTAGGAGTTACGGTGATTCCCGACGGATTTTCGCGTTCGCTACGCTGCCGCTAGTCTAGTTTCCCGTCGCAAAGTTAGTCGGTTTTTTGGTGCCTTAACTTTACGCAGCAATCGTATTGCTGTATAAAGTATGGCCGTCGTTCCCGCGTCGAAATTTAAAAAATAACGTCGTTTGCGTAAACCGTCCGGGAAATACCTAATTACGCTACGCGCGTCGCTGTTCAAAAAAATGACGTCACGGCGCGCAAAGCACAACGGGAATTACGGAACGGAGCATGCGCAGTAGGTCCGGCGCGGGAGCACACCTAATTTAAATGGCACACGCCCATTTGAATTGGCCCGCCTTGCGCCGGAGGCCGCCAGCGTAGGTTTTCATCGCAAGTGCTTGGTGAATCAGGCACTTGCGATGAAAACTTGCGGCGGTGTAACGTATCTACGATACGTTACGCCGCCGCAGTTCTACGTGAATCTGGCCCTTAGCTTTTTCTGTTTTATTGAGGGTATATAACTTGGATTGGGATTGGTAAATTATGATATGCCCGCTTGACTTCAAACAACTTGAGGGACAACTTCTCCTATATACAGTCTATATACAGTCTATATACACTCCTTGCTCCCTGCAGCACACTTGCTTGCAGAAAAACTTAACTGGGACACTGTTAGTGGATCTGACCAGACACTCAGCTACATCAAAGCAAAAGCCCTTTACAGGCAGGGCCCCTGGGCCTCTTGGTTGTGTAGCAAAGTCCAGTGTCCAGCTTACATTCCTACGGTGGCTACTGATCCCAGCACCACTCTTCAAGCACTGTCCGCCTGGCTGCCTCTTTCACTAGCTCTCCTAGCTACCGTATTTTTCGCCGTATAAGACGCTCCGGCATATAAGACGCACCCAATTTTAAAGGAGGAAAATCTTGAAAAAAAGATTCTGAACCAAATACTGTAGTAAAATATTTGCCCCCCACTCATCATCACCATCACACCACCCCCACATTAGTAATAGCCAGTAACATTGCCCCCACATTAGTAATAGCCAGTAACATTGCCCCCACATTAGTAATAGCCAGTAACATTGCCCCCACATAGTAATAATAGCCAGTAACATTGCCCCCACATTAGTAATAGCAGCCAGTAACATTGCCCCACATAGTAATAATAGCCAGTAACATTGCCCCCACATAGTAATAATAGCCAGTAACAGTGCCCCCACATAGTAATAATAGCCAGTAACATTGCCCCCACATTAGTAATAGCAGCCAGTAACATTGCCCCCACATTAGTGATAGCAGCCAGTAACATTGCCCCCACATTAGTAATAGCAGCCAGTAACATTGCCCCCACACTAGTAATAGCAGCCAGTAACATTGCCCCCACATAGTAATAACAGCCAGTAACATTGCCCCCACATTAGTAATAGCAGCCAGTATTGCCCCCACAACTCACTGTTGTTGCAGATGCATGGCAAGATCGCGGCGCGCGCTCTGCTAGGAATAAACAGATCCACGAGCAGAGCAGTGATGACGTCAGCGCGCCGGGTGTACTAAGATGGCCGACCGCTCCGGAGCTAGGCCAAAGCCGCGGTCTTTTCTAAGGCCGCGGAGGCGGTGCGTTCCGCGTAACGCGGATCGGTCAGGCGAAACCGTGTATTCGCCGTATAAGACGCACCAACTTTTTTCCCCCAGTTTTGGGGAAGAAAAAGTGCGTCTTATACGGCGAAAAATACGGTACTTCTCTACAGTCCTCCCAGACTAATCACTCAGCAGCCCACCCGGCTGACTTCTCAGGAGACCTTCTGGACATGTTGACCTGCTCCTGCTGTCCTTTCCTTGCTCCCGTGCCTCGAGGAAGGATTCCTCCATGTGTTGTAGAAGGTTCCTCCAGCACCTGAGCCCCAGGCCCCGAGGTCACCCCCCCCCCCCCCAGACTAGGGGGCACCCTCAAGGGCCACCCAAAGCCTCCTCAGCACTCCATCTCTATCTTCCACCCGGACCCGTGAGTATTTATGAGGTGGCCTGCCCCCTGCCAGCCCATTTTGGTGAAGATTGGCTGGGGCCCTCATCAATACTCCAAGCAGCTTCTCCTAGACTCCACCCTTTACTTTTGGAGGCTTCTCCAAGGTTCCATAAAGCAGGGGTGGGGGATTCATTACCATCAATAGAAAGGGGTGGGGGATTCATTACCATCAATGAAAGGGGTGGGGGATTCATTACCATCAATGAAAGGGGTGGGGGATTCATTACCATCTATAAAAAGGGGTGGCGGATTCATTACCACCAATGAAAGGGGTTGGGGGGATAAATTACCACCAACGAAAGGGTTGCTGGTATCAATTATCACTGCTACTGACCACCAAAGCGGTGGGGGGGGGGTATCACTACCACTGACCACCAATGACAGGGGGGAGGGAGGTCATTATTGCTGCCACTATCCTTGCTCCTAGACTCGAGTTTTGTACAGATAGTTCTACGGAATGGAAATGCGATCGTAACCCATTCCCTCATGCAAGAATGCAGCAAGACTTACCGGGGGGTGGGCAGTATATACTATATACCACCAGGGGGTGATACTGGGCAAAGTGCTAAGAACCCTTCAGGCATTTATTCATTGGAAGACCAAGAGGCGTCCCCGCTCAGCAAACCCCTGGTGGATATTTCAGGATCTTCATCGGCCTTTCTACTTGTAGTCTCCTTGTTCGTTTTCTATCAGTGTTGCATAGATATCACTTTTATCTTTTCCACCACCTTTAATAAACGTCACAAACCTATAAGAGCGCCGCGTCGGCTCTTCTATCCCATGCGACGATGAAAAGTATAATGTGGGATGAAAAGATTGCGGAGGGTAATGCGGGGACGGCGGCGGCACAATGCGGGGACGGCGACACTCGGGATTCTCGCTCCCTGTAATGTGAACGTTCCGGGCGGCAGATTGATTTCATAATACACTCCATCACCCGGCGCCGGCAAAGTGAATGATTCTCTCTTAAGGGTGACATTTCTCCGCCACATTACCGCCACCTCAATAGTCCATCAAATTTGTTTTTTTCGTGAAACGCGCCTGACATTTACCTTGCTCCTGACGTTTAATAAAATAAATGAGGAACAAAATCCCGAGTGCTGAAGAGATAAAAATGAATTTCTCCCTGTCTGGTGCATGGCCCGCCAATGAGAATGAACCCTTCGGCACGCGGGCCGCCAATGAGAATTAACCCTTCGGTACGCGGGCCCGCCAATGAGAATGAACCCTTCGGTACACGGGCCCGCCAATGAGAATTAACCCTTCGGTACGCGGGCCCACCAATGAGAATGAACCCTTCGGTACGCGGGCCCGCCAATGAGAATTAACCCTTCGGTACGTGGGCCCGCCAATGAGAATGAACCATTCGGTACGCAGGCCCGCCAATGAGAATGAACCCTTCGGTACGTGGGCCCGCCAATGAGAATGAACCCTTCGGTACGCAGGCCCGCCAATGAGAATTAACCCTTCGGTACGCGGGCCCGCCAATGAGAATTAACCCTTCGATACGCGGGCCCGCCAATGAGAATTAACCCTTCGGTACGCAGGCCCACCAATGAGAATTAACCCTTCGGTACGCGGGCCCACCAATGAGAATGAACCCTTCGTTACACGGGCCAGCCAATGAGGGCCCCACCGTTTCTCTATGAGAGAAACTGAAAAAGTCGTAAATGCTATAAAAAAGCGAAAATCTGATATCTTTCTCCGTACTCTCAGTAATTTAATATCTGGAGTCACTCAGAAAGAGATTGCGGTGAGCATCACTGGCGCGTCTCTTTCCTCCGGATCAGACAATGTTCTGGAGGACTCAGTGGGATGTTGGGGACGGGGGGTTGCGGAGCGTTTCTATGATCGCAATAGTTGGCGGAGGCTTCGCACGCGCCGCGCGTCGGATGAGAAATGAGACGCAGAAGCACGACGGGCAGAAAATTCCAGAACGCTCCCAACAGGAAGCCACTAACCATGAGAATTACCATCGGCGTCGGGAACTAAGAGCCACAGGACGCCAGCACCGAGGTTCTCCTCTCATCGCCTTAAAAAAAAAACACACCTTTGCCGCTCCTCGGCGGCCTGCGCACCGATCGATTCCATTTGAAAGAGAAACAATCTATTCTTTTTAATGCGGCTTCTGCAGCAACGCCCCCCAAAAATCAAGAAAAATCGCAAGTTCCTCCCCCATGTCTTCATGTCCATTGTTTCCGAAATCTCTGGGCTAGATTCAGGTAGCAGATACGTAAACTCAAATCTGCGCCGTCGTATCTGTACGCCGATTCTCAAAGCCAGATACCTTAAAAAAATAGGCTTCCTCCACCGACGTAACTTGAATACGGCGGCGTATAATTGTGTGCAATTTTACACTGGCCGCTAGGGGCGCTTCCGTTCTTTTCGGCGTAGAATATAAAAAATGACCTAGATACGCCGATTCACAAACGTATGTACGGCCGGCGCAATTTATTTACGTCGTTTACATTAGGCTTTTTCGGCGTAAGGTTACTCCTGCTATTAGGAGGCGCAGCCAATGTTAAGTATGGACGTCTTTCCCACTTCGATATTTGAATTTTTTACGTCGTATGCGAATAGGGTTGGACGTAATTTACGTTCACGTTGAAAGCAATGACGATTTACGGCGGAATTTCGAGCATGCGCACTGGGATTCTTTCACGAACGGCGCATGCGCCGCTCGTAAAAAAACGTAAAATACGCGGGGGGCAACATTATTTAAATAAAATACGCCCCCTCATCATCATTTGAATTGGACGTGCTTACGCCGGCCCCATTTACGCTACACTGCCGTAAGTTAGGGGGCAAGTGCTTTGTGAATACAGCACTTGCCTCTCAAACTTACGGCGGCGTAGCATAAATACGATACGCTGCGCCGCCGTACGAATGGGCGCAGCTACGTGAATCTAGCCTTCTGACTTTGGTGTTGAAACTGAACTCCGGGGAGAGATACAGATTATTGCAGCTCGGCGATCATTAATACATCATTAACCACTTGCCTACCGGGCACTTTTACCCCCTTCCTGCCCAGGCCAAATTTTCAGCTCTCAGCGCTGTCGCACTTTGAATGGCAATTGCGCGGTCGTGCGACACTGTACCCATATGACATTTTTATTATTTTTCCCCACAGATAGAGCTTTCTATTGGTGGTTTTTAACCACTTAAGGACCCCTTTCACGTCGATATACGTCGGCAGAATTGGCACGGCTGGGCACAATCACGTACCGCGATCGGTCACCGGAGCTGAAGAACGGGGAGAGGTGTGTGCAGGGCCGCCATCGGGAATTTTGGTGCCCCTTACACAGCTTCAGGCATGGGCCCCCTGGAGCAGAGAACCGGGGGGGGGGGGGCACCTAAAATTAAGAAGCGGGGGGGCTGCCGCAAATTGAGTAGGGGGGGGGCCCTTTACAAAAATTTTCATTTTGGATAGAATAATGGAGGGTTATAACCCCCGTCAGGGGGGGGGGGTGCTTGCCCCCCCTTGCCCCTACCTGCAGACGCCCCTGAATCCTGAATTTCAGGGTGCAGTCCCATCACCCCCCAAAAAAAACACCAGCCACCACTGCAAAGGGGAAACTGCACCCTGAAATGCGTTACCATGCCATACCATCTGTGCCCTCTCTAGGAGATATCTGCCACCTGCTGAACAACTTTAAGACCCCTTTCACACTGCTGGCGCGGCCATATTTTGGTTTCTTGTGCGCCTTAAAAGTCCCACAATCCTCCTTTCCTTATTATGTATCTATTAAAGGGATGTGGCGCTGTACAATGATTTTTCAATAGCCAAGCCCAAAAAAATTATTTTCTTCTCCGTTCTTATCAAATCTAGAAAACATTGGCTGGACTTATGCCGCGTACACACGATCTGAAAATCCGACAAGAAAACCGTAGATCTTTTTTCCGATGGAATCTTGGCTCAAACCTGTCTTGCATACACACGGTCACACCAAATTCCGACCGTCAAGAACGCAGTGACGTGCAACACAATGGCGAGCCGAGCCGAGAAAAATTAAGTTCAATGCTTCCGAGCATGCGTCGACTTGCTTCAGAGCATGCGTGTTTTTTTTGTGCGTTGGAATTGCATACAGACGATCGGAATTTCCTCCTTGTTGGAAGATTTGAGAACCAGAATTTTCCGGAAATTCCGATTGAGCCTACAGACAGTCGGAATTTCCGACCAAAAGCTCACATGGGATTTTTCTTGTCGGAATTTCCGATCGTGTGTTTTCGCGGCGTAGGTCTTGAAAGAGATATAAATAGAGTCGGACCTCCCAGCAGCGTCGTAGCTGACATCAGCACCTATAAATCGACCCCTTAGCGCGTAAAAAAACTGGCCGCTTGACTGCTAGAATCACTCAGCTTCACCAACGATCTCATGAAATACCGGTTAACAGATTAGACCGTTACCGCGAAATTGTTTCAGTCAGCAATTCCATGATCTATACCTCCCTGAGCGTGACGCCTCCACACGTGATTTATACCGGACCCCTGAGAGATCACCTTCAAATCCATAAAACACCGCTGTTTGATTACAATCCGATAAACAACCCGGACGCGACAAGCTTTCTGATCAATGCACTTAATCTAATTAATGGGAACCCAAAACTGTTGGTGTTTACCATAAACACTTTAAAGAAGTCACAAAAAAACAATGGGAGGATAGGGAATGGGGATTATAACGGTGCCTAAGGAATTATAGACTATGGCCCGGATTCACGAAACACTTACGCTGACGTATCTACTGATACGCCGCGTAAGTGCACGGATGCGCCGTCGTATCTCTGCGCCTGATTCTGCAAGTAAGATACGCCTGAAATTTGGCTTCATACGACCGACGTAAGTTTCCTACGCCGTCGTATCTTGGGCGCATATTTACGCTGACCGCAAGGGGCGCTTCCATTGATTTACGCGTTGAATATGTAAATGACCTATATACGCCGATTCACGAACGTACTTGCGCCCTTCGCCTTTGTATTTTACGTCGTTTACGTAGTACTACGTGAATAGGAATGGGTGTAGGTTACGTTCAGTGATTCAACGTATCTTAGGTGTTCGTTCCGACGTGATTCTAAGCATGCACACTGGCAAGCGTCCACGGGACGGCGCATGCGCCGTTCGTTCAGCCCCTCATTTGCATGGGGTCATGCTTCATTTTAATTAGGGTTGTCCCGATACCACTTTTTTAGGACCGAGTACAAGTACCGATACTTTTTTTCAAGTAGTCGCCGATACCGAATACCGATATTTTTTTAAAATGTGTCCCCAAATGCAGCCATGTCCCCCCCATATGCAGCCATGTCCCCCACATATGCAGCCATGTCCCTCTAGCCATGTCCCTCACATATGCAGCCATGTCCCTCTAGCCATGTCCCTCACATATGCAGCCATGTCCCTCTAGCCATGTCCCTCACATATGCAGCCATGTCCCTCTAGCCATGTCCCTCACATATGCAGCAATGTCCCTCTAGCCATGTCCCTCACATATGCAGCCATGTCCCTCTAGCCATGTCCCTCACATATGCAGCCATGTCCCTCTAGCCATGTCCCTCACATATGCAGCAATGTCCCTCTAGCCATGTCCCTCACATATGCAGCAATGTCCCTCTAGCCATGTCCCTCACATATGCAGCCATGTCCCTCACATATGCAGCAATGTCCCTCTAGCCATGTCCCTCACATATGCAGCAATGTCCCTCTAGCCATGTCCCTCGATGCGGCGGCAGCGGCGGGGGGGGGGGGGGGGGGGGGGGGGGGAAAGTATTCTATTTAGGTATCAGGGGTATTTGCGCGAGTACGAGTACTCCCGCAAATACTCGGTATCGGTCCCGATACCGATACTGGTATCGGTATCTGGACAACCCTAATTTTAATGTTTCACGCCTACTTCCTTCCTACTTAGAATTAAGTGGATTTACGACCAATTTACGCTACGCCGGCGCAACGTAGGGAGCAAGTGCTTTGTGAATTCTGTTCTTGCCTCTTTGTGTTACGTCGGCGTAGCGCATATGAGATGCGCTACGCCCGCACAAATATACGCCGTTCTACGTGAATCCGGGCCAAAATTTAAAAGATTTACCGTATATACTCGAATATAAGCCAACCCAAATATAAGCAGAGGCACCTAATTTTATCACAAAAAAATGGAAAAACGTATTGACTCGACTATAAGCCTAGGGTGTCCATCTGCATGCCTCACTGTGCCCATACCTCACTGTGCCCATGCCACACTGTGCCCATGCATCACTATGCCCATGCATCACTGTGCATCACTGTGCCCATGCCTCACTGTGCCTCACTGTGTCCATGCCTCACTGTGTCCATGCCTCACTGTGTCCATGCCTCACTGTGCCCATGACTAGACTTACATTTTAACATAGGAGTATATAGAAGGGGTGCCCGGCTTTGAAAAATCGGTGCTCCCCGGCCGTAGGGGTGGGGCTATATGGGTGACAAGTTTGGTGAAATGTGCTGAAAAACTTGGCTTATACTCGAGTATATACGGTAAATTTTATTTCATACAAAAAGGTATATAAGATAAACATACAAAACATATACCGGTGCGTAAAAACAACAGAGCAATATAATACAGATAATACTGGCCAAGGTATTAACGGCCTGCAGAGGTTACAAAATGTTGGCTCCCTACATGTTTCGCCAAATATTGGCTTCTTTAGGGGAAATAGTGGTAACCTGTATATGTAAATACATGAAACATGAAGGGAGTCGCCTAGGCGGTCCCTGGGCGGAAGAACGAAGTGGGACAGGAAGTCCCACTCCTACCAAAGCCCCCACTCCCCACCCAAAAAAATGACATGCCAAATGTGGCATGTAAGGAGATGATGAGTGCTTAGAGCGGAAGTTCCACTTTTGGGTGGAACTCCGCTTTAATGACCAATATGGAAGCACACAAAAGGAGCCAAGGTTGACTTTCTCACTACCAAGCAAGTAAAGCTTGATTCCACCCTCCCTCACTTGCTGAGACTTCTAGTTGGGCTTTTGATGTGATGGGCAACCTTGCTGACCAATAGGAAGGCACACAAGTACAGATCCAAGCTTGACGTTCACAGTACCAAGCAAGTAAAATTTTATGCCACCCTCTTCCACTGCCTGAGACTTCTAGTTGGGTTTTTAGTGTGATAGGCAACCTTGGTGACCAATAGGAAGGCACACAAGTACAGATCCAAGCTTGACGTTCACAGTACCAAGCAAGTAAAGCTTGATTCCACCCGCCCTCACTTGCTGAGACTTCTAGTTGGGCTTTTGATGTGATGGGCAACCTTCCTGACCAATAGGAAGGCACACAAGTACAGATCCAAGCTTGACGTTCACAGTACAAAGCAAGTAAAGCTTGATTCCACCCTCCCTCACTTGCTGAGACTTCTAGTTGGGCTTTTAGTGTGATAGGCAACCTTGGTGACCAATAGGAAGGCACACAAGTACAGATCCAAGCTTGACGTTCACAGAACCAAGCAAGTAAAACTTGATGCCACCCTCTTCCACTGCCTAAGCCTTCTAGTTGGGCTTTTGATGTGATGGGCAACCATGCTGACCAATAGGAAGGCACACAAGTACAGATCCAAGCTTGACGTCCACAGTACCAAGCAAGTAAAACTTGATGCCACCCTCTTCCACTGCCTGAGCCTTCTAGTTGGGCTTTTGATGTGATGGGCAACCTTGCTGACCAATAGGAAGGCACAAGGCTATTGTGTCAAGCTCGACTTCCACAGTAATTGTCTCCATTTAGGAAATATCTCCAGTTACCCATAACTCTGTTCTACCAAACGTTTTGATGCATGCTTATGCGCTCAGCCTCCACTCTTCTATTGCAGGGAGTGAATTGGATGTGACCTGGCACACACACTTTGACCTACATGGCGACCTCTGTCCCTAAATTGATTATTAGAAAAGGAGAACTACAGGACTTTAAATGAGGCACCGCCATGCAAAATAAGAACAAGGTCAACACAAAATTGAAATTAAAATACGTGATTTAGTATTACAATTAGATTTTTAAGAAAAACATTGTATAAAAGAAATCAGTTGAGAAACATATAATAAGAACAGGTAACTCTTGGCGTCTAGGGGCACTCTACGCGTTTCTTGGCATTTCAGCTATTCTTTAAGAGTCTAATGATGTAAAATACTAGAAAGGGAAATGAATAATGGTTAATGATGATGCCCTCTAAATAAGGGAGGGTAAAGAGATTCATATCCCAACAAAATGGGGACAAGTAAAAGACTTAGGGCCAGATTCTTAAACAAGATACGCCGTCGTATCTCTAAGTTGCACGGTCGTATCTATGCGCCTGATTCTAATGCCCCGTACACACCATCACTTTATGTGATGAAAAAAAATGAAGTTTTTAAAAACGTCACTTTAATTGACCGTGTGTGGGGGAAAACGTTGTTTTATGTCTTCTAAAAAACGACCAAAAAAAATTGAAGCATGCTTCAATTTTATGTGTCGTTTTTCAAAACGTCAACTTTTACTTCACAGAAATTGACCGTGTGTAGCAAAAACGTCGTTTAAAACGACGTTTTTTCATCCGCGCATGCCCAGAAGCTACTTATGAAGCGAGCTTCAATGGAAAAACGTGGTGGAACGTAACCTCGCTTTGCTAGAACATTGTGAGAAAAACGATGGTGTGTAGGCAACTTCGTCTTTGAAAATTGAAGTTTCAAAAACGTAATTTTTTACTTCACAGAAAATGTCGTTTTTTTTCATCACATAAAGTGATGGTGTGTATGCGGCATTAGAATCAGTTACGCATAGATTTCCCGTAGATCCGACTGGCGTAACTGTGGTACACCGTCGTATCGTAAATGCACATTAACGCTGGCCGCTAGGTGGCGCTTCCGTCGAATTCCGCGTAGAGTATGCAAATTAGCTAGATACGCGAATTCCCAAACGTACGCCCGGCCGACGCAGTAAAGTTACGCTGTTTACGTTAGGCTTTTCCCGGCGTATAGTTACCCCTGCTATATGGTGGCGTAAGTGCGGCGTACCAATGTTAAGTATGGCCGTCGTTCCCGCGTCGAAAATTTGAAAAAGTTACGTCGTTTGCGTAAGTCGTCCGTGAATGGGGCTGGACGTCATTTACGTTCACGCCGAAACCAATGACGTCCTTGCGGCGTACTTTGGAGCAATGCACACTGGGAAATTCCACGGACGGCGCATGCGCCGTTCGGGAAAAACGTCAATCACGTCGGGTCACAGTACATTTACATAAAACATGCCCCCCTGATCCAAATTTGAATTAGGCGGTCTTACGCCGGCCGATTTACGCTACGCCGCCGCAACTTACGGAGCAAGTGCTTTGAGAATACAGCACTTGCCCGTCTAAGTTGCGGAGGCGTAACGTAAATCTTTCCCTGAGACCGGAAAGTTATTTCAAGAGTTCCCCTGTGTTGAAAAGGTTGAGAAAGGCTCTTCTATTGTTTTATCGCCTGACCAGTTTTAATTGTCCATGTATACAACAAGCTTAAAGGGGTTGTAAAGCTAATGCCCTGTGCATACGATCGGAAATTCCGCCAGCAAAAGTCCGATGTGAGCTTTTGCATGGAAATTCTGACCGTGTGTAGCAATTCGGACGCGCAAAATTCTGACGCATGCTCGGAAGCATTAAACGTAATTTTCACGGCTCGTCGTAGTGTTGTACGTCACTGCGTTCTTGTAGGTCAAAAAGCTTGAGTGGAATTCCGTCTGAAAAAACATCCAAAGTTTTTCCGCCGAAAAATCCGATCGTGTATACGCAGGGCCGATCCGCACTATGAAAGCCGCTTAGGGCCCTGCAAAGCTGCGGAGGGCCCCCCAAATTAGTAGAGGCCCCGCCTCGTGAGAAGTAATTTTCGACCCCTCACTCCGCTTCTCAATTTGCTGGCTGCATGGGAGAAGAGGTAAGAAGTCAGCATCCCCCGCTTCTCACTTTAATGTAATTTGTAATTTCCGACAGCAGAACACCCCCTCCCCCCGCTTCTCAACATTAATCTTTAATGTGACAGGTCACTGTCGACAGCGCCCCCCGCTTCTCAACTTTAATGCGACATGTAATTTTGCTTAGGGCCCCAGGGAGGTCAGGATCGGCACTGTGTGTACGCGGCATTAGTGTTTTTTCACCTTAATGCATCCTATGTATTAAGGTAAAAAAACACCTTGCACTGTCCGGTCCCCTGAGGCCCCGTTTTACTTACCTGAGCCCCGAACTTCCCTGGGCGCGATCCTGCGTCGTTTTCCAAATGGCTTGTCGGCTCTTCATTGGATAGATTGATAGCAGCGCAGCCATTGGCCATCAAATCAAATGATGCGGCACGCCGGGGGGGGGGGGGGGCAGGGCAGGTCCGAGTCACACACTCGGCGGCTATGGTAACCCCCTCAGAGGGGGTTAGATCTTGCAGGGAGGAGCCAAAACAGCCGCCGTGGGACCCCAGACGAGGACGTTAGGGGCCACTCTGTGCAAAACGAACTGCACAGTGGAGGTAAGTATGACATGTTTGTTATTTAAAAAATAAATAAATGAACCTTTAGTGTCCCTTTAATGACTGCTGAGCAATTTCATCACATGAGTGATTTTGTAGCCGTGATTTGTAGCAGTGAAATAGCATCCTTGTTATGGGAAAAATAAAAGACAGTCAATAAAAGGCCTGCGTCATATCGTTTTTTTAAGTTTCCCAAAAGATCACTTTAATATCTGCATTTCTTTTTTTTCTCTTCGTAGTTCTCCTGATTACTATACTGGTGGTAGAAGGGATCGCTGTGGCTCAGAGGACACAAGGTATGTACATTGCCAGTTCACATCTCCTGCTGGGACTGATGCCGCGTACACACGATCATTTTTCGGCATGAAAGAAACGTCGTTTTTCAAAAACGTCATTTAAAATGATGGTGTGTGGGCTTCACAGCATTTTTCAGGTTCTGAAAAACGACAAAAAAAAAAATTCGAACATGCTGCATTTTTTAACATCGTTTTAAACTATGTCGTTTTTCGGGTTGTAAAAAATGATCGTGTGTGGGCTAAAACGACGTAAAAAAACAGCGCATGCTCAGAAGCAAGTTATGAGACGGGAGCGCTCGTTCTGGTAAAACTACCGTTCATAATGGAGTAAGCACATTCATCACGCTGTAACAGACGGAAAAGCGCGAATCGTCTTTTACTAACACGAAATCAGCTAAAAGCAGCCCAAAGGCGAATGGAACTTCCCTTTGCATGAATCTATCTATTGGTGATATGGAGGTGGCAGGAGAGAGGGGGCGGCGCCCGTGCGCTCCTTATGGACGCACCTCCACTGGTAAAGGCACCTTGCAGCCTCCAGCAGTCTTTTCTCCTTTACTTTCTTGCAGCACTTTATCCTTTAAGGTGGTTGGTAAAAAGAGAGAGAGAGGAGCAGGGCTCAAGTCCTGCGGGAACGCGTGGGAACGGAGTTCCTGCACTTTTTTCACAGCAGGAACGCAGTTCCCTTTGCAGGACTAGAGCAGCCGAGCCGCCCGAGCCAATCCTTCACTAAGCGGCGATGCCCAGCTCGAGTCACTGTCAGGGGCAGGCGAACCTTAGTAACCCTTTATGTTACTGGCCGCTTCCTGTATATGGATTCATCGGGTAGTGTGCGGGTATTCCATCACTTCCTCGATGCCGCAGTGTCTCCTGGGAGCTTTTATCATTGTTCCCAGGAGACATTGCGGAGGTCTGCCGCGAGTTATCGCGGGATTTAGAAAGAACTTGCTTAAAGGTACAGTGGATCGAAAAAAAACAAAAACATGCGGTTTAGTAATTATGCATATGAGCGTATCATTTTTTTTTGGTGGGGGAGTGGATCTTGGGTGGGAGTTCCCACACTATTTTCCCCAGGACTTGACCCCTGGAGAGGAGCCTATATAAAGGGACATTGTCATTCCTTTAGGTAATATATTTGTATTTATTTCAGATGGTGCGGTAATGGGAGCGAAACACATCCCTGTGACCCAGTGCGGAAGCTGGGTCAGAACTAGTAATGGAGGACACTTTGCATCCCCAAATTTTCCCAACACTTATCCTCCGAACAAAGAATGTGTCTATATATTAGAAGGTGAGTGAAATGTTTCTCTCTCTCTCTCTTTTAGAATCTTATATTCCTGCGTGCAATCCTTTTTTTAGAGGTGTATTGATTTAATTTTTTTAATGGATCCTCAAAGCCTGTCCACCTGCCAAAAACTGCAACTGCCTCACCAAGGGAGGTTGCACCCCTTTGGTCCATGTATGCTTGTTGGGGGGTGCCATGTATTACATTGTGAATGCAGCCTTATGGGGAGATGATTTCGGGATTCATTGTGTAGCGCTCACCCCCGAATGGGCCACTGGATTTAGCCAAGTTCTTTCCTATATAGTTCAGAGGCAACAGTTCCCTCAACCTGGCTCAATAATCAGTCTAGGGCAGTGATGGGGAACCTTGGCACTCCAGATGTTTTGGAACTACATTTCCCATGATGCTCCTGCACTCTGCAGTGTAGTTGAGCATCATGGGAAATGTAGTTCCAAAACATCTGGGGTGCCAAGGTTCGCAATCACTGGTCTAGGGCAGTGTTGCCAACCTACCAGATTGTTTCTACTGACATTTCACAAAAGTTACTAAATTACATTTTTAGGGGCACATTTTAGTATTTAGGCTACAAACAAGTACGCTAGGCAAATAGCAATGTGATTTAAGGTAGATATTAAGGTAAAAAAACATATTTTTGTTATTTTCGATATTATCAGGGCAAATTATTTAGTTACATCACCCCCTGCCCTCATCCCCCTCTGCCACCAACACCCCCTGCCTTCACCCCCCTCTGCGGTGCCACAATCTCCCCCTGCCTCCAATCTCCCTCTGCCTCCAATCACCCCCTGCCTCCATCGTCCCCTGCCTCCATCCCCCTCTGCGGTGCCACCAACAACCCCTGTCTTCATCCCCACCCTCTGCAATGCCACCCTTCCCCTCTGCGGTGCCACCAACACCCCCTGCCTCCTATTTCCCCCAGGCCCTCTGCCTCCAATCACCCCCTGCCTCTATCATCCCCTGCCTCCATCCCCCTCTGCGGTGCCACCAACAACCCCTGTCTCCATCCCCACCCTCTGCAATGCCACCCTCCCCCTCTGCGGTGCCACCAACACCCCCTGCCTCCAATCACCCCCTGCCTCCTATTTCCCCCAATCACCCTCTGCCTCTATCGTCCCCTGCCCCCATCCCCCTCTGCAGTGCCACCAACAACCCCGGTCTCCTTCCCCCACCCTCTGCGGTGCCACCATCTCCCTCTGCGGTGCCACCAACACCCCCTGCCTCCAATCACCCCCTGCCACTAACACCCCCTGCCTCCAATCTCCCCCTGCCTCCATCCCCTTCTGCGGTGCCACCGCAGCCACCAACCCCCCTGCCTCCATTCACCCCCTGCCTCCAATCTCCATGCGCTGTTCCAAGCCGAACTGATCTCGGCTATTTTTAGCCAACCATTGGCTTCTTCAGGAGATTTTTAGAAATACTACATGTAAAATCACAAAAAATTGAGAAAACAATACACAAGTCAAAGAAACATAAAGGTTCAATCTGGGCATTTGAACAATGCATCAAAAACACATTATTACTATGTTAAATTCCTTAAAGACAGCCCTGCCTGGGAGGCTCGCTCCAAGGGGAGAGAAGGGGAGAGAGCCATGAACAATCTTGAGATCAGGGCTAACAATCTCTATCCATAGCTGGGGACCATGGGGATTGCACCTCAGTAATCAAACTCTACTCACAGACCTGTTTAGAGAGATCCAGAATTTGAGGGTTCTGTCCATAGTACCAATGTTGTCTAGCAGCCAGTCCTGGATGGCTCCAGGCGCAAGCAGCCCTCTGAAGCATCAGCAGTCCTCAGGTAAGTAGGACCAGACACTAACTCCTCTGCGCAGGCCTCAGCCTATTTACCCCCTTCCTTGATCCCTATGGATTGGTCAACAGGTAGTAAATATTCCAGCTGAGGATTTGAATCCTCCTGCCCCAAGCTCTGGAAGTTTCTCAACAGAACTAGGGAGAAGCAATCAATCCCAGATCCTATGGAGCCACAGCAGACCAAAACAGACAATCCCACATCCCTGACTACAGAGTGAGCCAAAAAATAAACTTCCCCAGGACCTAACTAGAGGGCGCTACATCTGTATTGTGCCTGGAAAGGGCTTCACATAATTTAATAAGCAGACCTTACATTTGGGTGCAAGGTCCCTTAGAGAAACTTGTGTGCTGTGTATGATATGGCATTGGTTAAAGATATTTTATGGTTCCCATTGAATTTATTATAACTGTAATTACAAAGTGATAACACTACATTGTAACACTGTTGGGTTTTCATCCTTCAGCTGCTCCTCGCCAAAGAATTGAACTGACCTTTGATGAGCCCTACCACATAGAGCCTTCTTTCGAATGTCGCTTTGATCACCTAGAAGTACGAGACGGTCCATTTGGCTTCTCCCCGCTCATCGATCGGTACTGCGGGATTCGGAGTCCCACGGCAATCAGATCGACGGGGCGCTTTATGTGGATTAAGTTCACCTCCGATGAAGAGCTGGAAGGCCTGGGGTTCCGAGCGAAATATTCCTTCATCCCAGGTATGGAGACCAGGGAACCAAGGGCTTGTTCTGCTACATGCTTCCAATACTCGCTAAATTATGAGCCAACATAAGAGTTGTCCAGTATATAGAGGTTTGTAACAATGGTAGAGAGGCTGTATGTCATCTGATCCTAGAGCAAGTCAAAGACTGCGACAGGCTGAATGCACAACTTGGATCCACAAAATGGATATTTCAGTAAATTAACTCAATGGCGTTACTAGGGTTGGTGTGACCTGGTGCGATAAACCGTCACCCCCATCCTCCCCATTGGGCTCTCTCCTGTGTAGCCTGCCACAGTGCCCTGGAGTTAAGTATGTTAAGTGTGGCCGTCGTTCCCGCGTCGTTTTTTTGCGTAAGTCGTCCGTAAATAGGGATGGACCTAACTCACGTCTAAGTTCAAAAAATGACGTTGTTGCGACATCATTTAGCGCAATGCACGGCGGGAAATTTAGGAACGACGCATGCGCATTTCATTCGGCGCGGGGATGCGCTTCATTTAAATGAAACCCGCCCCCAACCCGCCCAATTTGAAATCCGCCGCCAGAAATACACTACGCCGCCGTAACTTACGGCGCGAAATCGCTAAGGATTCGAAAATGCGCCAGGAAAGGTACGGCGGCGTAGTGTATCTCTGATACACTGCGCCGTTCTACATGTATGTGGATCTGGCCCTTAATATCTGACATAACTTTTCAAGGAAAATAAACACTTGGAATATATACCTTCACACATGCATACATAGATAAAGAATATAAAAACAATATAAAAATATAAAAGAAATTAAAAGAATATAAGAAGAGAAAACATTTCAGTGGTTCTAATAAAAGAATTAGCTTAACACAAAATAGGAATTTTACTATCATCCATCACAGCATGCTCGAAATGATTTTGAAACATGTGCGAAAGCTTCCACGGCATAGGTAGGGTGAAGCAAGATGGCGGCGGCTATGACGTCACTGCGTTCTTTCCTTTCAAGAGAACCGCGGTTCTTTTGAAAGGACAGTCAGTACACTCCGGCGGCAAGAGTTTTCCTGACGAGATTCTCGGACGTGTGTACTAGGCCTCAGTGTATTAAATTTAAAGCAATAAATAAACAGAGCTTGATATGATTTGTATTTTCTTGCAGACCCGGACTTCAGCTATCTCGGGGGTATCCTAAGCCCAATACCAGGTCTGTATGAGGTTTTTTTTCGGAGCCTATTTTTCTGTTAATGAAAATCCTTTGTTGTTCTGCTGACCACCTTCCTTTGCTTTCTTCAGACTGTCAGTTCGAGTTATCAGGACCAGATGGAATTATCCGATCTAGCCAGGTGGAACAGGGGGATAAACTGAAGGCCGGTCAGGCTGTGGACTGCATATGGACTATAAAGGCAACACCGAAAGCTAAGGTGAGACTGTCGGAAGGCTTGAGGATTTTAAAGAGATGTGCCTTTAATAAATTTTAAGCAGTGTATGATCCGATTGTACAATCTACGTCTAGTTTTCTTCTTTTTTTTTTATCCAACAAAGATTTTTTATTGAAAATGCAGCAGCCAACAATACATGTCAATGTAATTCATAGCGGAAACACACCCGCCACTGTGCCGGTTCACACAGGGGCAACCCGACTTACAGCGTGACTTTGTAAGGTGATTTGGAGACAACTTCGACGCGAAGTCCAGGACAGGCGACTTTGGCTGTGGCCAATCACAGAATAATCAGCTCTGTGGGAGAAAGGGCTTTGCCTGGGTAAACTATTTTCATAGTGATGCACCGATATATCGGTGGCCGATACATATCGGCCGAAAACAGCTGTTTTGGGGAAATGCCGAAACAGCTTTAAAATTGCTGATAATGAATAGTGGCTGCAGAACGGTAAAACACATACTGAAATTGTCTCCGCTCTGCTTGCACACAGCCCCGCCTGCTCCTAACCACGCTATGATAAACAGAATGCCGGTCTAATGCTGAGATGTGTGGGGTTAGGAGGAGGTGGGGGTGTGTGCGAGCAGAGCGGAGACAGTTTCAGCATACGGGCGGCGGTGAGTTGCTTTCTTTTCTACCAGCCATCCGTCCTCCCTGTCCCCGTCCCCCACATCACATACCTCCCTCCGGCTGGCTATATCTTCGGGACTCTGTCCCCTGCCCCTCCCTCCTCCTCCCCACGGCTGCCTAGTTTGGCTACTGTCCCTGACGCCAATCCACTCCTGAGGTGACAGGGTTAATAAAGAGAACCTGTCACCTCCAATTGCTATCACACAGGGAATTATTTTCTCCTGTGTGATAGCAATAAAGTTAAGTGTAAAAAAAAAAAAGAAATAATAATTAAATTAATAAAATAAGTAATTAAAAATTAAAGAATAAGAAAAATAATATTAAAGATAAGAAAATTATACAAAAATAAAAAAGTAAAACGTCAAACTACAAAAAAGTTAAAAAAAAAAGAAACAAGAGGCAGGAATTCAGTGACATCTCACCAATAAAAAAAAATTGTCAGGTTGGTTCAACTCTCCAACGCCTACCAGACCAGATACTGAAATATTAATTTTGTGGTAGACTGACCCTTTACTGATCATCTTTTCCTCCAGATCTATTTGCGATTTTTGGACTACCAAATGGAACATTCCAATGAGTGCAAGCGCAACTTTGTGGCGGTCTATGATGGAAGCAGCTCCATAGAGAACCTCAAAGCCAAGTTCTGTAGCACTGTGGCCAATGACGTCATGCTGCAGACCGGAACGGGGGTGGTCCGAATGTGGGCAGATGAAGGAAGCCGGCTCAGCAGATTCCGAATGCTCTTTACATCATTTGTGGAACGTGAGTATGCTGGATAAATTGTTACCCATACTGCATTGCCTTATGGTGGAATTATGGCACCTCTGATTACATACATTATAACTTCAAAAGCATGTGGTCACTCAAAATTTGTTTAAAGAGGAGCTCCAGTCTCCCCCCTAAAAATTAAAAGTCAGCAGCTACAAATACTGGCCCAGATTCAGGTAGATCCACGCAATATTTGCGTGGGCAAAGAGCAAAGATTTTTCTCTGCGCCCACGCAAATATTTCGATTTGCCCGCGATTCACGGAGCAGTAGCTCCGTAAATTGCGCGGGCGCTATGCTAATTAGCCCTGCGTAAGGGCGCCTAATGTAAATGATCCCGCCGGGGGCGGGAATCATTTAAATTAGGCGCGCTCCCGCGCCGAGCGAACAGCGCATGCTCTGTCGGGAAACTTTCACGACGTGCATTGCGGCAAATGACGTCGCAAGGACGTCATTTGCTTCTAAGTGAACGTGAATGGCGTCCAGCGCCATTCACGAATCACTTACGTAAACGACGTGAAATTTAAATTTCACGAGCGGGAAGCGCAGCTATACTTTAGCATTGGCTGCCCCTGCTATTAGCAGGAGCAACCTTGCGCTAAAGTTGCCGTACGGAAACTCCGTACCTTGCGTGCCCAGGGCCCGCGCAACTTTTGTGAATCGGTGGTAGTATGCAATTTGCATACTATACGCCGATCACAATGGCCGCGCCCCCTAGCGGCCAACGCAAGAATGCAGCCTGAGATATGAAGGCATAAGGAGGCTTATGTCTGTCATATCTTAGGCTGCAGTCGGTGTAACGAGGTTCCTGAATCAGGAGCACTCGTTACACCGGAGCAAGTAAGCACTTGCGCCGCGCAACCTATGGTTGCGCGGGCGCAAGTGCTTCTTGAATCTGGGCCACTGTGTGATGGACTCCGGACACCCTGTTGGGTATTTCCACCAAGAAGCTGCTTCCCAAGTCCTGGAACATGAGAAAAATGGATCTGGCTATAGAAACCCCAAGGACCAGACAACACCAGTCTTGGAGTACACCAGAAAATGGACTGCTTTGATTTTAGAGACACACAGAATTTATACAGCAAACCTTCAGATAAGGGATACTTCCATTATTTCAGACAAAGGTCACCTTACACAATAGAGCTAGTCCTATTATCATAACAATGACCTCCTTAGACAGCATAAGAAGTCACAAGGAATTAGTGACCAGCCCTGTCTGGATAACTTAAGAACACATTATAACACATAGTTTCCCAGGCCATGGTTCTCCTGCAGCCAAGTCCGTGATATACTGTATCTGCTGACTTTTATTATAAGGACACTTACCTGTCCAGGGATCCAGCTCTGTTGGCACCCAAATTGATTCTTCAATCGGCTTCAGGTCAGGGCACCAGCATCTTAACCCGGAGCTCCACCCAAAAGGGGAAGTTCTGCTTTATGGCAGCCTCCCCCCTCCTCTGCATTACTTGGCATGTAATTTTAGAAGGTGGGGGGTGCAAGTACCTTGTCTTACGGTCGGAATGCCTAGGCAATCCAAGCAAAGGTTCTCCTTCCCCCTTCCTCCCCGCAGTCTTCTGTGTCCATTTACAAAGAGCCAGGTTGCACATGCGCAGTGAGCAACTGGCTGTGAAGCCTAAAGCCAGCTGGCCACAGTTAGGATGCCAGCGCCGGGAACACAGGAACTAGCCTGGGTGAGTGTGGCGCTGGATCCCTGAACAGGTAAGTGTCCATTTATTAAAAGTCAGCAGCTATAGGAATTGTAGCTGCCGACCTGTGATGTGTCCTGGAAGGGGGTGAGAGTAAACTTCCGCTTGGATCGCCGTGCAAATAAGCGGAATTTCCCCTTTTAAGTGTTTCAGTTGAAGAGTGCAGTTGATGTTACAGCATACGTGTTTTTTCTTTTTTTCTAGCTCCGTGTGGGGAAAACACCTTCTTCTGTCACAGTAACATGTGCATTAACAACTCCCTGGTCTGTAATGGCATACAGAACTGTGCCTACCCCTGGGATGAAAACCACTGCAGAGGTGAGAGCCATGGATTTTTTACGCTGGAATTTGTAGTCAAGGATGTCCCGGTGGGGAAGTTTCCCTTAATTTCATGTCCAGGAGGTGCAATAAGAAGTGAGAGAAAATTTCTGCAAACTGATCAGAATTCCTCTCTTAGGTGACACCGAAACTGGTGTTCCCTCTGTGTCCTGGTCGGTGTCTCAGTCTTGGTCACAAATAGAGAGGGCCTAATGCATAAGTGTAATCGAGGAAACGCCCCCCAATATTTATGCGAAAAAATAAAAGCTCATAACCCCAATCGTATTCTGCGATCCACCAATCAAAACCTTGTCCACATACCCAAAACCAGATACAAGTCCAAAGGAGATCGAAGGTTTGCAGTCCAGGGACCCCGACTGTGAAACACTCTACCAACCACCATCCGATTGGAGTTGGACCACTTGGCCTTCAGGAGAAAGATTAAAACCCATCTCTTCTGAGCTCAAAGGGTTTCACTCACGGAATGGATACAGCGCCCAGAGGCGATTCAGTTCGCATGTGTTGCGCTATATACGTTTTTCACTCACTCACTCAGGGCAATCCTCCCCAGAAGGAGAAATTCTCAGGTTGAAGAAAGTATTTTCTTGAACACAGGCATTTCAAAAAGTCCCACCATTGTCACCATGCTGATGACTACTGATAGTACTTTAAAATAACATGTATACCAACATTACATGAGTTTATTATAGATATGAATGATAATACAATTCAAAAATTCTCAGGTTAAAAGAAGTGTTTTCCTAAAAACAGGAATTTCATAAAGTGCCACCATTGTGACGACTATCAATGTCCAGTCCATGATGTTTTCACCTCTTTACATCAGTAATTGGCTGGCCTAGGAACCACTAGAGAGGCTGCAGAGGCAATCACTCCATAAAACACGCCTTTTTTTAATGTACACCCCACTGTCAGTGAACATTACCCAGGAAAGTGACCACTCCAACCCTCCCACTGAGCACCACAATTTGTGAGAAGATCCTGGACTTTATAAAGAATATCACAATGGGGAAATTTCCCTTCACTTTTTGTCTAGGAGATTCAACAGAAAATTTCTGCAAACTGATTTGAATGCCTCTACTAGACAGCTGTCACCAAAACAGGTATTCCCCTGGTGTCTCAGTGACAATGGTCACCAGGAAAAATAGAGAAGGTGGTTCTCAATAGAGAGGCCACAGACAGTCCTAAAAACGTGCCACTCTATATCTCCCCCCCCAAAAAAAGCAAGATTTTGCCTTAGATACACTTTAGTGACTCAGTGTGTCACGGTTAGGGGTCAGGCTCGGAGACCAGTAGAGAGGCTCCCACTGACCAGTTGGATAAGCAAGCAAGTTGGTCACCCTGGTGGATCACATGGGCTTACCTGAAGTGGGGGGGTCTAAGAACTAACCAGTATTCACCAGAGCTCCTGATGGTGGAGATGGGTTTTGCTGCGTGTTAGTACCAGGTCACAGTCCTCAGGATCGCCCCACCAGGAGGGATGCAAGCCGGGGTCCAGTAGTAGATATAGCAGGTAGGGATCAGGCAGAAGTGTAGTCAGTAAGCAAACCAAGGATCAGTAACAAGTGTTTGAAGGTGGGGATCAAGCAGAAGCGTAGTGGAGGAACAAGCCAAAGGTCAGTAACGAGTGGCAGCAAAGATACGAAGGGCAGCAGGAGTGACAAGAGCAAGATTTTGGCTGGATAGAGCACAATAATCCGGCGGTGTTCGCTAAGTGTAAATGCATTTTTACAAAAAGTTAAAAAAATATATATATATTTTTAAAGAGGAACTGCAGTCTGCTCACATAATTTCTAATATAAACATCTTTGCCATTCTGAAGCTTCGTTCCAACCACTTTGCATATTATTTTATATATACCGTGATTCTATACTTGCCATTAATGCTGCAGAAATCTTCCCCAACTAAGTCTGGCTGCAGCCATTTTAACTGTGGGCAGCTGAAGCCACTGCCTGTTCACTTCCTGGATTTACACAGAGGCACACCTCCAGCTTTGCAGCCCTGCAGCTTTCATTGGCCCTCTTAGGACTCATCCTCCCTTCATTCCTTCCTTCCTGGCAAACTCGTACAACAGTGATATCATAAGCCTAGGCTAATGACCAGACAAGAAACAGGAAGTGGGCTGTAAAAGGTATTTAGTGGCAGAAAAAAAAAGTTTTACTATCCAAAGTTAAAACAACAACAAGGGCAGAAGATTTAATAGATGGAAAGTTGAAAAAATAACTGAAGGTCCGCTATAAGAAAGTTTATGATTTTGTGTGTGGCCGCAGGTTGGAAACCCCTGATTTAGATCCTCTAAGGCACAGGTGTCAAATACAAGGCCTGCGGGCTGAATACAGCCCTCCAGGCCATTTCATGTGGCCCTCGCACTTCTCCTGCAGCTGCAGGAGAGCTCCAGCCCTCTTTTGGTCCTATGCCAGATCCTTACTTTCTTCTTTCAAGCAATGCATCCAGCTTCTCCCCAGCAGCAGCATAAGGAAAGGGGGGTGCACTGTGATGTAAGGGAGAGTGGGGGACTCAACTTCTGAGGGTGGGGGGGCTCTTGACATCTAATGTAAGCGGGAGGGGATGCGCTGGACATCTAATCTTACAGATACAACCAGCCCTTTTGAGGGCAATCATAACGCTGATGCGGCCCACGATGAAATCGAGCTTGACACCTCTGCTCTAAGGAAATTACAAAAACATACATGTAGGTAGATTCACAAAGAGTTAGGCCGGCTTATCAGTAGATAAGCCGACCTAACTCTGAATCTACGCCGGCGTTTGTTTAAGTGTATGCTCAAACAGAGATACGCTTAAACAAAGCTAAGATAGGCCGGCTTGCGCCGTTCTATCTTAGCTTGCAATTTTTTGGATGGCCGCTAGGTGGCGCTTCCATTGCGGCCGGCGTAGATTATGTAAATTAGCTTTTACGCCGATTCCCAAATGTACGCGCGCCCGCCGCACTCGATTAACGTAGTTTCCTATGAGGTGGAATAACAATGCTAAAGTATGGGCGCCGTTCCCGCCGCGAGGTTCGAATTTTTTACGTCGTTTGCGTAAGTCGTCCGCGAATCGGGAGTTACGTCGTTTACGTCCGCGTCAAAATCAATAGGCCCGTATGGCCTACTTAGCCGCAATGCGCAAAAAAATTGAGGTCAAGCCTCATTTCCATACAACACACCCCCCTCCAAGTCATTTGAATTAGGCGCCCTTACGCCCGCTCGTTTTAGGCTACACCGCCGTAGATTAGCAGGTAAGTGGTTTGAAAATCACTACTAGCCTAGTTAATTTACGGCGGTGTAGCCTAAAAAGGCTAGGCTAGGCCGCCCTAAAGTTAGGCCAATGTACGTGAATCTACCTAATAGAGCGCATTAATGGCTGGGCTTTGTTCATTTATGTCTAAGTGCCTAATTATTTATTTATTTTGGTTGCAGAAAGAAAAGAAGCTGGACTGTTTGAGCAAATTACCAAGACCCATGGGACCATTATTGGGATCACCTCTGGAATTGTCTTGGTCCTTCTCATAATTTCCATTCTGGTCCAAGTCAAACAGCCCCGTAAAAAGATCATGGCCCGCAGCAAGACCACGTTCAACAAGACCGGTTTCCAGGAGGTTTTCGACCCACCTCACTACGAGCTCTTCTCCCTCCGGGACAAAGAGATTTCCGCCGATTTAGCCGACTTGTCCGAAGAACTGGAAAACTACCAAAAAACGAGGCGCTCCTCTGCCACGTCTCGGTGTATTCACGATCACCACTGCGGTTCCCAAACGGCCACTCTGAAACACAGCAGGACCAACCTGAGCTCCATGGAACTTCCGTTTCGCAATGATTTTGCCCAGCCGCAGCCCATGAAAACGTTTAACAGTACCTTCAAGAAAAGCACGTACGCGTTCAAACAGTCCCACGACTGTGCCGAAGGCATGGAAGACCGGGTCATGGAGGAGATCCCTTGTGAAATTTACGCAAGAGGTCGAGAGGATTGTTCTCAGGGTTCAATATCAATTGACTTTTAACCTCTTCACAGAATTGGAAAAAAAATTAAATAAAAAAATGAAGGTTTCGTTAAATAAAAGTGATCTATTTTTGAGACAATCCTCAACAAAAATGACAGAGTTTTTTTTTTTCTAGAGACTTGAAGTTGAGACTCAACTAGGTGTGAAGAATTGTAAGATAAAGCTCTCTATTTTTCGAGCAGGGATCACGATACGTGAGCGTTTGCATGGCATCGATAATCTGTATTATTAGGATTCTATATAAACTGCACTCACAAGTTACAGAAGAAGACACATGGATTGAAGTCGTCATTATGAATTTTTTTACTTTTTATTTTCGTTTTGGCCTTTTATGTTTTTACACTCAATAGAAGTTTGTTTACCTTCCAACAAAAAAAATGTTCTAGGATTATTCATGGTGCTACAGTAGTGGGAAAGAAGTTAAAACTCTGTCTTATATTTAGTCACTCATTGCCAAGAAACTCACAATCTACCCATCTTGTTTATTGTACTCAAATTGGCCCATTTGGAGGTTGATGAGATTACCGTCAAAGGAAAATTGGTTAAGACACTGGATTAAATCAAATCAATATTTTTTGAGGAACTGTACTGAACATGTATAAGACACATAGGCCCAGATTCTCAAAGGAGATACGACGGCGTATCTCCAGATACGCCGTTGTATCTCTGAGTCTGAGCGGTCGTATCTATGCGCCTGATTCTTAGAATCAGTTACGCATAGATTTGTATTAGATCCGATCGGCATAAGTCTCTTAGGCCTCGTACACACGAGGGGACATGTCCGATGAAAACGGTCCGTGGACCGTTTTCATCGGACATGTCCGCTCAGAGATTTCGGTCTGATGGTTGTACACACCAACAAACCGAAATCCGTGCAGACAGGATACGCGGTGACGTGGCCGTGACGATGAGGCGGCGACGTGCGCGACCCTGGAAGGTCAATACTTCCACGCATGCGTCGAATCACTTCAACGCATGCGAGGGCTTTCGGCCGAGCGGACATGTCCGGTGAGTCGTACAGACGACCGAACATGTCCGACGGACAGGCTTCCAGCGGACATGTTTCTTAGCATGCTAAGAAACATTTGTCCGCTGGAAACCTGTCCGATCCGCCGGAAAATTGTCCGGTCGGCCGTACACACGTACACACATGTCCGCGGAAACTGGTTCGACGGACCAGTCTCAGCAGACATGTTCGGTCGTGTGTACGAGGCCTTACGCCGTCGGATCTTAACTGCATATTTACGCTGGCCGCTAGGGGCATGTACGCTGTTTTACGCCTAGAAATATGTAAATCAGCTAGATACGCGAATTCACGAACGTACGCCCGGCCGACGCAGTACAGATACGTCGTTTACGTTAGGCTTTTCCCGGCGTAAAGTTACCCCTGCTATATGAGGCGTACATGCGGCGTACCAATGTTAAGTATGGACGTCGTTCCCGCGTCGAATTTTGTAAGTCGTTCGTGAATGGGGCTGGACGTCATTTACGTTCACGTCGAAACCAATACGTCCTTGCCGCGTACTTTGGAGCAATGCACACTGGGATATGTCCACGGACGGCGCATGCGCCGTTCGTAAAATGCGTCATTTACGTGGGGTCACATAACATTTACATAACACACGCCCACATCTTCCAAATTTGAATTAGGCGGCTTACGCCGGCCGATTTACGATACGCAGCCGCAACTTACGGAGCAAATGCTTTGAGAATACAGCACTTGCCCGTTTAAGTTGCGGAGGCGTAACGTAAATAGGATACGTTACGCCCGCACAAAGATACGCCGATCTACGAGAATCTGGGCCTCAAGCTGTCACTCGTATGAAAGTAGACGTTTGCGTTCTGTATTGATATTCACATACATACCAAACTCTTAAAATGAGAAATTGGCATATATTGGGCACCCATACCGTTCAGTCCAATCCTTGCCATCTGAAGCGGCTCCAGGCTTTGTGAGGCCTTAGGCAAAACTTGACATGGGGCCCCCACTCACACCCATGATGGGAAAAATGATTCAAGGACAAGAGCCTCTTCCCCACAACCCTGGTCGGTGGTTGTGGGGGTCTGTGGGCAGGGGCTTTTTGGAATCTGGAAGCCCCCTTTAACAAGGCGGCCCCCAGATCCTGCTCTTTAACAACTAAGGGGCGGGGGCCACCTGGTGATGTTACCTGGTAAACCCGCCCGCTTGAGACGTCATTGACTGAGGGCATGCTGGATCATTGATGTGACAAGGTGGTGGTGTCCCCTCAAAACTGGGGTAATGCATTGGGCAAGTTAGGCGGCCATGAGGCCCCTGTGAGTGCGAGGCCTTAGACGACCGCCTAATTTGCCTGATTAAAGAGCCGCCTCTGCTTGCCCTTAAATGTATGATACTAAACCGGTTAGGTTAACGTACAATCCCCAAAATAATGGATGGCTCACAAAAGTGCATCCGCTGTCCAAAAGTGACAGGTTAAAGCGGAGGTCCACCCAAAAATTTTTTGGACAAAAAGGCGCCAAAATTTTAAAAAAAAAAATGTTTTGTTTTTTTTCTATACTTACCAGAAATGGCTGTTGCTAGGCAGATCGTCCTAATCTGCCACTTCCTATTCCGCGGTAGTCTTCATTCTTCTCCTCCCTCGCGTTGTCTTTTGGGACATTTGGGCGCGCTGTCTCATGGGACCTGTATGTGTGTGTGTCCCAGAAGACAGCCGGCCATTCACGCGCGCATGCGCAGTAGAAAACGGGCAGGGCTCCACTGCCTGTTTCCCTTAATTCAAATGGCGGCGCCGGGACACAATCCGATGGACGGGTCGGCCTTCGGGTGGCCGACATCGCGGGCACCCTGGACAAGTAAGTGTGCTTATTAAAAGTCAGCAGTTACAGTGTTTGTAGCTAATGACTTTAAAAAATTTTTTTTACAACTGGACCTCCGCTTTAAAGGAAAGTTTAAATAAATCTATATATATTTCAAAATTGTTATTTTTTTTTGGGGGGGGGGGGGGGAATATAAAGCCTTGTGAATTTTTTTTTTTTTTTTTTTTTTTTAAAGAAACATTTACAATTACATCTATTTACAAAAAAAAATAAAAAAAACATATCATATGTGATTTGTATAAAAGGAAAAAATAAATAAAAATAAACATTTATTTGACCACAACGCATTTTTTTTTAATTCATTGAAAAATAAAAATAAATAAATACATTTTAAAAATCGTAGAGTTATTTATATTTTAATTTGAAATGATATTATAATTTTTTAAGACAAAATGCAAGAAAATAATATAGCCAAGACCAGTGGTCCTCAACCCTTGAGGGTTAGGGGTTAGGGTTAAGGGTTAGGGTTAGGGGCTATAGTTAGGGTTAAGGCTTAGGGTTGGGGTTAGGGTTAAGGGTTAGGGTTTATAGTTAGGGTTAAGGGCTTAGGGTTGGGGTTAGGGTTAGGGTTAGGGGTTAGGGTTGGGGTTAGGGTTTCCCATTGAAGAATATGGCTATTACTCAGGAATTGGAACAGGGACCTCCTCCAAAGGTCAGAAGGCGGGTTCCCAGAGGTCAAAGGTCACAGGGCGTGGCTGACCCACCCCCACCAAACGAAAAAACGAAACGAAATATTCCAGTCTGCACATGTCTAGTTCGTACGCCTTGAATTACAGCAAATTTAAAGTGACGCATCACGGTGACAGGCTGTCAAAGATGACAATGGGACTGCGGCACTATCAGGCGTTTGGCTTGTGGCGGTGGCTTATTTGTCCCATTGAAAAATGTCCTTCAACAAAAAAATAAGCTGGGATTGCCTCCTAAACTCCTGATAATATGTGCAAAAAGTGATCTGGGCTACTTTTCAGTTACAAGTCTGAACTTAGGTGTCCATTTATGAAGGAGAGAAAAGCCAAGGAGGTGGGTGAGGTGATGGTGGCAGAAGGTAATGCAGGCAGGAGATGGTGGGGGCATGAGGTGATGGTGGAAAAGGTAATGGTGGCACCGTGGCAGGAGGTGGGTGAGGTTATGGTGGCAGAAGGTAATGCAGGCAGGAGGTGGTGGGGGCATGAGGTGATGGTGGAAAAGGTTATGGTGGCACCATGGCAGGAGGTGGGTGAGGTTATGGTGGCAGAAGGTAATGCAGGCAGGAGGTGGTGGGGGCATGAGGTGATGGTGGAAAAGGTTATGGTGGCACCGTGGCAGGAGGTGGGTGAGGTTATGGTGGCAGAAGGTAATGCAGGCAGGAGGTGGTGGGGGCATGAGGTGATGGTGGAAAAGGTAATGGTGGCACTGTGGCAGGAGGTGGGTGAGGTTATGGTGGCAGAAGTTAATGCTGGCAGGAGGTGGTGGGGCAGGAGGTAATGGTGGCAAGAGTCGATTGTAGCAGGAGGTGGTGGTGAGAGCAGGAGGTGATGGAGTCAAGAGCTGGCAGGAGGTGATGGTGGCAAGGGGTGGTGGGGGCAGGATGTGATTGTGGCAGGAGGTGGGGGTGGTGTTTTATCAAATTATTATTTAAAAAAAAAAAAGAAAAGTAATTTTCGGTTTCGGTTTCGGCCTGACATTTTTTTTTATTTCGGTTTCGTTTCGGTTCTGAAATTTCCATTTTGGTGCACCTCTACTAAATATAATAAAAAGATAAAAAATAAAGTAAAGCTGAACACTTGAAAAAAAAAAAATGTGTTATTCTTTTGCAGCCGAGTCCTTGGTTCTTTCAGCGAATTCATGGAATGCGAAAGAGTTTCCTAAGAATTGAGATTCCCGTTCCCCGGGGCATCAATTATTTCCCTTGAAAATCTCCACTCTGTCTTCTGAAATAAGCCTGACCTGTGTATGAAATCCGAAGGTGCTAAATTATACCGCGTTGCTTCCACACAAAGCAAAGGTGCCAAAGGCAGCGACTGTGATATAATAAATAGGTTTTTAGATGAAAAAAAATGACCCTGTTATTAGAATCTGCAGCGGTGAGTCCTGACCTGATCTCCACTATACGGCAACCCGAGGAAGTTCCTACTTTAGATTAACTGGTTGATGAGTTCAAAGACCTGAAGGAAGCAGATTTTTTTTCAGATAATTGTGCACATTTTTTTATCCGAGGAGGAAGTATCATAGGTGTGCACCCCAAAGCTCAAACACGTGTGTGTATGTATATATATATATATATATATATATATATATATATATAGACCAGGGGTGGGCAAACTTTTTGACTCGAGGGCCGCACCAAGAGTAGATAGACGGTGTGTATGTGTGAATTAATATAAATAAAATTTAAATTTGTAACATTAAATGTTTAGATTAATTTAAGGTAGAAAAGCACATAAAAATAGTTATTTTACAAAACTTTTATGCAATGTATTTCTTTCATAAAATAGTACCTTCAATTTTAGTGGGAACAGTGTTGTTGGTCTCCCTTTTACATGCAGTAACGTGACCTACATGCACAGACATGAGCTACATGCACAGACATGACATACATGCACAGACATGAGCTACATGCACAGACATGACCTACATGCACAGACATGACCTAAATGCACAGACATGAGCTACATGCACAGACATGACTTACATGCACAATCACTGACCCCCATGCTAATATCTCATATTCTGTCAAGGTGGGGGGGGGGGGAGTCCCCCACCTTGACAGAATATGAGATATTAGCATGGGGGTCACCATTGCACGACATACTTTAGTACCGGCTTTGGATAACAGGGATTTAACATTTGCTGACATGGTTAATTAAATCACTGACCTACCGCAGCACTGTCATTAGCCGGCTGGGGGGTGGGGTGTGCGGCGCCACCGTGTCCAATGTGCCTGTCAGAGAGATGCATGCAGCCATTTGCCAGAGGAGGTTTATGAGCCGAGGAGGTTTAGGTGCCGAGGAGGAGGAGAGCGAGGTGAGCACCAAACCGAGCGCCGAGCAGGGAGCTCAGCAGGGATGTGGCATGGTGCGGCGTGCGGCATTGTAATTCCCGCCTTCTGAGCTTGCAGCGCCTATGATGGACGTCACACGTCCCGCGGTCCCGAGATTGGAGCAGTGGGACGTCCATCATAGGCTCTGCAGGCTCCAGAAGGCGGGACCCGCAATGTCTCTCGGCCACACTGGGCGGAGCTCGGCACTCGGCGGAGCTCGGCGGCTGTCATACACAGACTTGTTAGTCAGCGCTCGGGGGGCCGGATGAAAAGGTCCGCCGGCCCGTATAAGGCCAGCGGGCCGTAGTTTGCCCATTTCTGATATAGACTGAGACATTACAACCCCAATATGACACAAAAACAGTGATAACCCTGATAGGTAGGCAGGTATTAGTTTGTATAAGGAATAAATTGTCTTTATACTAACGTAGCGGTACCCCTGTAAGTGCTGCTGAGTATTGTGGCCCGTCTGTCATCCTGCCCAGTCAGGCACATGGTCCTCAATGTTTATTCTGCCAAAAAGACATCCCAACGCGTTTCAATAAACAAAAAAATCGCAATCTTCATCAGGGCGATTAGATTACCTAAATTCGAATTTGAACATGATTTCAGTATTATAACAAAGAAACACATTTCATACAGAAACTTCCATGACTCGTATATTTCCATAGGGTAGAGTTACCATTGGTGAAAGGGGAACAGGGTTTTGGACATGAGCAAATGAAGCAAAGGTCCAGGCCTTCTCCTTTAGTCGCTATGACTGCCTGGACGACAGGAGTCAGCACTATAGGTGTGCGCACAGGGTGTGCCAGGTGTGCCTGGGCACACCCTTATCACCCCGTGTGGTGCAGAAAAATCCCTGGTTGTCATGGATATGCAATAAAGTCTGGCAGCTTACCTGATCTCCATGTGTTCATTAGAGGCCTGACCCTCCTTCTGACTGTCTTTTATCACCTTCCTCCCTGTATTGCTCCACCCTAGGCCATCCCAGGAAGCCTATATTAACCACTGCACTGCTAGTCTGCCTTGCTGTTCAACCGTGTTGTTAGATTTAGTTCCTGTCTGCAGTGTGCTACGATTATCTTCCTGTGTACCGTTTTTGGCTCGTCCCTGACTTCTCCTGTTTGCCTGTGATCCTGACCTTTTGCCTTTCCCTCAGTTACCCTTGTCTGCCTGTTGCCCTGACCTCAGCTTACCCATCACTACCGCTTGTCCTGCTTGCTGCTTCCCCTCTCTCCCTGCGGAGCGTGACCTAGGGGATCCCAGGGGTCGCGACCTGGATCCAGCTGCAGCGAAGGCCATCCTCACCACTAGAGGCTCTGGTGAACACAAAGCTGGGTCTTAGACTCTGCGCCCTGGGCGATCTTGGGTTCACCCTTCCTCTCTAATCGCAGCAGTCGGCCATAGGGTTCACTATCCTGTGGTGCATCCCTGACCCCAACAGGGTGCACTTGTCACCTGGCCACAGGTGCTCTGATAGGCTCTGATAGGCTTTCCGAGTACAGCCCTCGGGTCCCCAGAAGCTTATCCTCGGAACGCATGGGGGGTGCGTTCCTTGGATAAGACTGACAAACGTCTCAGCCAATCAGGTTGGCCGGTTCTGACTACCGGTAACCTGATTGGCTGAAGCGTCATCGAGGGCGGGAGAAGACATTGAGGGTCGAGGACGTGGATGACTGACTCCAGTAAAGGTAAGTTTTTACAGGGCACAGTGGTCGACGAAGGGCACAGTGACATCAATAGGCACAGTGGCGACAATAAGCACAGTGGGGACAATGGGCACAGTGGGGACAATTGGCACAGCGGCATGAATGGGCACAGTGGCGACAATTAAAGGGCACAGTGACATCAATGGGCACAGTGGCGAAAATTGATGGCACAGTGGCTGTGTTTGATGGCATGGCACAGTGGCTGCGTTTGATGGCATGGCACAATTGTGACAATTGATGGCACAGTGGCTGCGTTTGATGGCATGGCACAGTGGCTGCGTTTAATGGCATGGCACAGTGGTGCGAATTGATGGCACAGTGGCTGCGTTTGATGGCATGGCATAGTGACTGCATTTGATGGCATGGAACAGTGGTGACAATTCATGGCACAGTGGCTGCATTTGATGGCATGGCATAGTGACTGCATTTGATGGCATGGCACAGTGGTGCGAATTGATGGCACAGTGGCTGCGTTTGATGGCATGCAACAGTGGTGACAATTGATGGCACAGTGGCTGTGTTTGATGGCATGGAACAGTGGTGACAATTGATGGCACAGTGGCTGCATTTGATGGGCACACTGGGGGAGATTCAGATAGAGATACGACGGCGTATCTCCTGATACACCGTCGTATCTCTGAGTCCGGCCGTCAGATCTATGCGCCTGATTCATAAGAATCAGTTACGCATAGATCTCTCTTAGATCCGACAGGTGTAAGTGACTTATCTCCAATCTCCCGTCGGCCGCTAGGTGGCGCTTCCATTTGTATACGCGACGAATATGCAAATGAGGAGATCAGCCGATTCAGAAACGAACGCCCGCCCGTCGCTTTTTTTTTACGTCGTTTGCGTTCGGCTTTTTCCGGCGGATAGTTACCCCTGCTATATGCGGCGTATCCTATGTTAAGTATGGCCGTCGTTCCCGCGCCGAGTTTTGAATTTTTTACGTCAATTGCGTAAGTCGGTCGCGAATACGGATGGACGTAATTTACGTTCCCGTCGAAACCAATGACGTCCTAGCGACGTCATTGGGAGCAATGCATTACGGGAAAATTTGCGGACGGCGCGGGGACGCGCCTGATTTAAATACTACACTCCCCCTAGCCGCGGAATTTGAATTCCCCCGGGGGATTTACGATCCGCCGGCGCAAGTTTCGAGGTAAGTGCTTTCTGAATACTGCATTAGCCTCTCAAATTTGCGCCGGCGGATCGTAAATCAGATAGATTACGCGGATCTAAAGATCTGCTAATCTATCTGAATCTAGCCCAGTGAGGCTGCAATTTTTTTTCCGTTTGCGCCCCCCCAAAAATTTTGAGCACCAGCCGCCACTGGGATGTGCTACACACATCCTGCATACGATGTCCTATTTATTTTGGACGTGTGTAGCACACCCAAAGTCTGCAACTAGTTAATGCAGACTGCTGATTACATTTTTTTTTTTAAACATCTAAAAACACAATAAGTTAACATACTACCTTTAATAAAAGTGATTACAAATTCAGCTGTTTGCTCCTTGCAAGATCATTTTTTTTTTTTTAGCAGCGGTAATTGATGGTAAACCTTCTGCAAGCTAAAAGATTTAGATAATGATTATGTATTTTTCACGTCTCCATAACACCTCCGCAGACAAAACGTATTCGCCGGAGCCTCCGTATCGCGGCACAAAACAAGTTTTCTCAGGGATAAAGTAATTTTAAAGATAAAAAAAAACAAAAATAAAAAAAACCCGCTCGCAGCTGTGACAAGCAAAAGATTTAATCAAGCCTCTTAGATTTGGCTGGGAGAATTATCGGGGGATATTGAAATGAAGTCGGAGAAGCTGCGCCATTTATCAAGTCTATCGGCTCCAAAACTCACCGAAAATTACCTTGCAAGATTTATCAATGGAGAAAAAAATATAAAAAATTACAGCGGCGCCTATCGAAAAGTAAAAAACAGATTTTTTTTTCTCCTGACAAATGGTTTTATTCTGTTTCGTTGTGAGTGCTGAATGGAGACTTTGATAGAAGTTCTTGTTTGAATATTCAGGATGGTCGTGTATCAGTGTCAGGGACAGAAAACAAAACACAAGCTTCTATCGTCTGTCGCGCTTGTGTTCCTTTGATAAATGATCGATCGCTCCATGTAAAAATTAAAAAGAGCAGCAAGTCTTTCCTTATTTTCTTAGTCTTAAAGGGACGGTCTACCCAAAATTTACAATTCTTTGGGGGGTGGTGGGGGCAGTTTAGCTGGAGACAGAATGAGTCTATTACAGATGGTGCATACCACACCCAATGTCCATATCCATAGTGACATTTCAATCATAACATTTTACAAATCGCCCGATATCCAGTGGCGGCTGGTGCTCAATTTTTTTGGCAGGGGGGCGCAAACAAACTAAAAAAATAAAATAAAAAAAAACATCAAGCGTAGCCACTGTGCCCATCGAGCGCAGCCACTGTGCCCATCAAGCGCAGCCACTGTACCCATAAATTGTTGCCACTGTGCCATGAAACGCAGCTACTATACCCATCAATTGCTGCCAGTGTGCCCATCAATTGCCACTACTGTGCCCATCGCAATGCCCCCACTGTGCCCATGCAATTGCCACCACTGTGCCCAGTGGTGTATTTAGGTTTTGTGCTGCCCTAGGCCTGACGAAACTCGTGCACCCCCCTAATTTAAATATGACCCACCCCTTCCCACCCTTTCCTGTCAAGGCCACACCCCCATTTAAGACCTGCCCTGACATTTTCCAGTTGGGACACTAGTTCTGAGGGCCTTGGGGGGGCAGTAGTGTCCCCTAATTTGCAGGGATTTACTCTGACTTCCTGTCTTGCTATGGAGCTCGTCAGCTGACTGTTTGACAGTTTTTAGCCTCCTGACATGGCATCTGTCTCTCTCTAGCTGAGAACTCAGGTGGGAGGTCTACTGTTATGATAGAACAGTCAAAACTAGAAGCAACGCAAAGCCCCGCCCCCCAGTTGCGGAACGCCCCCCGCCCACACAACTCATTGGTTGGGGTCTGCCTCCCTAGCCTCCTTCATGTGTATGGGCTGCCCCCCTCCCCCGATGGTGGCCCTGCCAGTATTATTATACCGACAGTAGTGTGGTCGCTTTATGGGGGCACTAGACTGATTTGCCTCCTGGCCCAGTCCGCCCCAAGACTACGGGGACTCTTTTCGTGCTGCCCCCCTGCAAAGTGCTGCCCTAGGCCTGGGCCTTGTTGGCCTAGGCCAAGATACATCATTGACTGTGCCCATCAATTGCCACCAGTGTGCAAATCGCCGCCAGTGTGCCAATCAATTGCTGCCAGTATGCCAATCACTTGCTGCTAGTGTGCCCATCAATTGCCGCCAGTGTGCCCATCAATTGCTGCCAGTGTGCCCATCGCAATGCCCCCACTGTGCCCATCAATTGCCACCACTGTGCCCATCAATTGCCACCACTGTGCCCAATCAATTGCTGCCATTGTTCCCATCAATTGCCGCCAGTGTGCCCCATCAATTGCCACCACTGTGCCCATCAATTGCCACCACTGTGCCCAATCAATTGCCGCCATTGTTCCCATCAATTGTCGCCAGTGTGCCCCATCAATTGCCACCAGTCTGCTCCATCAATTGCCGCCAATGTAGCCCCTCCTGCGCCCTCTATGGATGCACCGCAATGTCAATATCTATAATAAAACCAACCGCCACCAAACACTCAACGTGAAAACTCACCAGATAGTAGAACTTCACTGGCTGCATAAAGAGGTCAAGATGTGTTTGCATCCATAAAGGAAATATACACAATCCTTCACCCACAGTTGATCCAGAGGAAGGTGAGAAACCCCAGCAGAGCATGAGATCCAATTTGCTACAGCAGGGGAAAAAATTCCTTCCTGATCCCCCCGAGAGGCTATCGGATTTTGCCCAGATCAACTTCACCTATAAATGTCAGTACCCAGTTATTTTTTGTACATTTAGGAAAGAATTCAGACCTTTTTTTAAAGCAATCTACTGATCTGGCCAGAACCACCTCTGGAGGGAGTCTGTTCCACATTTTTGGCTGGCTGGCGCTGCTGTCAATCACAGCGGATGAAGCCTCGCCCCGGGGGGCGGAGCCAAGTGATACAGTCGGCGGCTATGCCCGCCACTGTATCGCGGGAGCGCGCTCGCAAAGGCTTTCCACCATGCAAGCTCGCATGAAGGTGGAAAGCTTTTGCGAGGAGGAGCCGAGACTGCCGCCGAGGGACCCCAGAAGACAGGGTTAGGGGACACTCTGTGCAAAACGAGCTGCACAGTGGAGGTAAGTATAACATGTTTGTTATTTAAAAAAAAAAAAAAACTTTGCCTTTATTGTTCCTTTAAGAAGCTGGAGGGGGAGGGGCATACTGCCGACAGTGACATGTCACATTAAACTGACATCTTACATTACAGTGAGAAGCGGGGGGTGCTGACTTCTTACCTCTTCTCCCATGCAGCCAGCGAGTTGAGAGGGCCGAAAATTACTTCTCACCAGGCGGGCCCCATGGAGCTTTTTGGGGGCCCTAAGCGGCTTGCTTAGTGAGCCTATAGGGTGGATCGGCCCTGACCAGACCCTGTTAAGAATAAAATCATTTTCAGTGTCCGCGAGCTTCACTTTGCAGCGGGAGAGGGAGGGAGGGAGGAGAAGGGACGACACAAACACCCATTTGTCATCTTTGTGTGGCAAAATAAACGATTTATGAACAAAAGTCTCTCACCGCTGTGGGAAATATTACTGATGAAAAAAGCGAGGAATTTAAGCGTTTCCATAGATCAAGTCAAAGTGCTGTTTTGCAAAATGTCACCCATCAGATCATTTTCCAGAATTGATTAATCTCCTCCTCGGGCGGCTTGGTAGATTTCCCAGCAAAATACAATAAAATAAAGTTTTCTTAAAAAAAATGATTTATGAAGCAATGAGACTCTTTTATTTCACAGTCCGCACTTAATAAGTATACAAATACACATCTTGCTCTCCATTATTCTTCACAAAAAGTAAGCAGCCAGAAGGTAGTAATGGAAATGAGATTGCCGGCTGGGCTCTCTTTTTGGTGGGATGTGGATCATCAGATATACACTAAGTAGCACTACCCCCGAAGGAGCTGCTGGATACTTTCGGGCGGCATGTTACCTCTATTTCCTCGCCGTCCAAGGTGGTAGATGAGAGTTGAGAAAGTTCAATGTCCACACCATGGGCGTCCGCTCCATAGGGCAAGGGAGGGCGTTTGCCCCCCCCCTAGAAATCAGTGCCATGATTCTCATTGAGGAAACAGCGGGCAGGAAGCAAGGTGGCGGCACAACTAATTCAATTAGAGCCGCTCTCTCTCTCTCTTCTAGCTTTAGCTGAAAGAGAGGGGGAGGGGGCGATCGGGGAGATATACAGTACAGACAGCCCGCGGCTCTCCTCTCCCTGTCACAGCGCCGCTGCTCTATTTACCAGAGAACTCGGCAGCGGCTCTATTTACCAGAGAACTCGGCAGCGGCTCTATTTACCAGAGAACTCGGCAGCGGCTCTGTGACAGGGAGAGGAGAGCCGCGGGCTGTCTGTACTGTATATCTCCCCCGATCACCCGCCTCCCCCTTTCTGTCAGCTGGAGCTAGAAGAAAGAGAGCGGCTCTAATTGGATTCGCCATGCCTCCAACTTGCTTCCTGTTTTCCTCGCCATGATTGGCCACAGCAGAGGGCCAATCAGAAGACTCTGGGGACTGGGGGCATCATGGGAAATGTAGTCCCTTAAGAGTGGCGGCCCCAGCGTGTCCACAGACACCATGCTAAAGCCCCCAGCATGCAAGCGCTCTGCTGGGGGGGGGGGGGGGTTACAAAAGGAAATGACCTTAAAATGATGCCCCCCCTGAAAAAAGTTCAGCGGACACCCATGGTCCAAACTGTACACTCGCCCTCCCTATGTTTTTTTTTACTCCCCCCCCTCCCTCCCTATGTTCTTTTTACCCCCTCCCCTCCCTACCGTACCGTGTGGCAGGAGGTTCCGTTTCCTGTTCCCGGCCAGACTGAAGTGAGCACTCAGTGTGCACTTCCTGTCAGTCCGGCCGGGAACAGGAAACTGAATCTCCTGTACCGCGCGGTACCCGGCCGGACTGACAGGAGGAAGGAAGAGGAGCTCGGTCACGCTACAGGGAAGGGGAAGATGTGACGAGAGAGGCAGCAGTGCTGCAGACGCCTGAGGCTCTCTACAGAGCGCTCAGGTGGCTGCAGCATTTATAGGAAGCGCGGCAAGGGCCCTGCTTGGGGCCCCAGGCCAGCTCGGGGGCCCCAAGCAATTGCTTGGTTTGCTTGCTTTATCGCGACGGGCCTGCCACTCTTGGAGAGACCCTTGGTGGGTTGTCCCTTCAAAAGCATAGGAGATGTGTTGGTGAGTGAGGAGCATCATTAAAGAAGATCTGTAGGATTTTTCGTTTTTACACAATCCTGGGTTCATGGTAAAAAATACAACCAATGCGTTTTGGGTTCTTCGACTTCTTTGGGGCTAAGTTGCAGCGATTGCATTATTTTACAACTCCTTCGGCAGGTAAACAGCCCCCATATACCGTATGTATCTCCTTTGTGTATTTAGTTGTTCACATGGGCCCGGATTCAGATAGAGATACGACGGCGTATCTCCTGATACGCCGTCGTATCTCTGAGTTCCGTCCGTCGTATCTATGCGCCTGATTCGTTCCGCATAGATCTCCCTAAGATCTGACAGGTGTAAGTGACTTACACCGTTGGATCTTAGGCTGCAATTCCAGGCCGGCCGCTAGGTGGCGTTTGTTTTTTTTTACGTGACGAATATGCAAATGAGGATTTCCGCCGATTCAGAAACGAACGACCGCCCGGCGCATTTTTTTTACGTCATTTGCGTTTGGCTTTTTCCGGCGTATAGTTACCCCTGCTATATGCGGCGTATCCTATGTTAAGTATGGCCGTCGTTCCCGGGTTGAATTTTGAATTTTTTACGTTGTTTGCGTAAGTCGTCCGCGAATACGGATGGACGTAATTTACGTTCACGTCGAAACCAATGACGTCCTAGCGACGTCATTTGGAGCAATGCACGCTGGGAAATTTAGCGGACGACGCCTGATTTAAATGTTACACACCCCCTAGCCACGGAATTTGAATTCCGCCGGGGGATTTACGATCCACCGGCGCAACTTTAGAGGCAAGTGCTTTCTGAATAAAGCACTTGCCTCAAAAACTTGCGCCGGCGGATCGTAAATCAGATCTAAAGATCCGCTGACCTATCTGAATCTAGCCCCTGGAGTTCAACTTTTAATAAAGGATTTAGTGTGCATGCTGTATTCTCCCTCCGCACAGCAGAAGTTAGCAAGGTGCCCAGACAGCAGGGGGTGGTGAATGACGTCTGGCAGCTGGGGACTGGCACAGTGGCACCACGCTGTTCCCCAGCTGCTAGTTGAACATTAATAATTAATTCTAGATTCTCTTCCTCCGGCTTCAACTCTAATTAGCACCAAGGTCAGTAGAAATGGCATTTCACCAGCTGGCTGTGGCCCGGGAACCCCATGGGGTCTCAGCGGGAGGCCGGAGTCACCTGTGATGTCACAATACCCGCCGGTGCCATGGAATGACACGAGGTCCCGGAACCCCATCGGAGTCCTGCCAGCCAGATAATGACAACATACATAATTGAAGATGATTCTTCCTTTCCAAGTACAGTCTTGGGTCAGGAAAATTTGTAACTGGAAACTTTCATCCCCGGATACAAAATCCCGAGGATGCGCCATATGAAATCCTTCTTTTTACTTTCTGCTATAAAACATATCCAAGGAAAAATAAAAACATTTAGGCCAATATGTATTCTGCTACATATTTCTGGTAAAAAAAAAAAAAATCACAAAAAGCCTATGGGCCAGATTCTTGTACAGCAGCGTATCTTTGCGGCGGCGTAACGTATCCAATTTACGTTACGCCTCCGCAACTTAGACGGGCAAGTGCTGTATTCTCAAAGCACTTGCTCCGTAAGTTGTGGCGGCGTAGCGTAAATCGGCCGGGGTAAGCCCGCCTAATTCAAATTTGAAACAGGGGGGCGTGTTTTATGTAAATAACGTGTGACCCGACGTGATTGACGTTTTTCACGAACGGCGCATGTGCCGTCCGTGGAAATCTCCCAGTGTGCATTGCTCCTAATACGCCGTAAGGTTTTGACGTGAACGTAAAATACGTCCAGCCCCATTCACGGACGAGTTACGCAAACGACGTAAAATTTTCAAATTTCGTCGCGGGAACGACGGCCCTACTTAACATTGGTACGCCGCACTTACGCCCCCATATAGCAGGGGTAACTATACGCCGGGAAAAGCCTAACGTAAACGGCGTAACTGTACTGCGTCGGCCGGGCGTACGTTCGTGAATTCGCGTATCTAGCTGATTTACATATTTCAACGCGTAAATCAGCGTACACGCCCCTAGCGGCCAGCGTAAATATGCAGTTACGATCCGACGGCGTAAGAGACTTACTGTCGGATCTTAGGGAAATCTATGCGTAACTGATTCTAAGAATCAGGCGCATAGATACGACGGCGCAACTCAGAGACACGACGGCGTATCTGGAGATACGCTGTCGTATCTCCTCTGAGAATCTGGCCCTATATTGATTGGTTTGCGCGAAAGTGTCTACAAAATAGGGGATATATTTTTGGCATTTTTATTTAGTTATTTTATTTTTATTTATTTTATTCTTTTACTAGCGATGGCAGCGATCAGCAATTTTTAGCAGGACTGTGACTTTGCGACGGACAAATCGGACACTAATGCCGCGTACACACGATCGCAAATTCCGACAGCAAAAGTCCGATGTGAGCTTTTGGGTGGAAATTCCGACCGTGTGTATGGCTCCATCGGACTTCTGCTGTCAGAATTTCCGCCAGCAAAAGATTGAGAGCTGGTTCTCCAATTTTCTGCCGGAAAAAAATACTAGCGGAAAATCCGATCGTCTGTATCAAATTCCGACGCGCAAAATTTCCGACGCACGCTCGGAAATAATTTGACGCACGCTCAGAAATAATTTGACGCATGCTCGGAAGCATTGAACTTCATTTTCTCGGCTCGTCCTAGTGTTGTACGTCACCGCGTTCCTGACGGACTAAAGTTCAGAGAGCTTTTGTGTGACCGTGTGTATGGAAGCCAAGCTTGAGCGGAATTCCGGCGGAAAAACCATCCAAGGAAGTGCTTTCTAACTGTGTGGGGGAGGTGCTTGTACTGTGTGACTAAGAATCAGTCGCATAGATACCCGGGGCCAAATGGTGTTGCGCCGTCGTAACGCCTTTGAGAATCTGGGCCAAAATAAAAAAATAAATAAATAAAATTTATGTATAAAATTAATAAGTTCAAAAAATAAACCCCCGAATCCCAACAGTTTTCCTGTAAAATGTGATGTATCTCTTTATCTTATTATTGTATCTGGTGTATGTAATTATTCTATCTGGTGTATCTTATTATTGTATCTCTTTATCTTATTCTTGGCCCGGATTCAGAGAGAATTTACGCCGGCGTATCTATAGATACGCCGCGTAAATTCAAATCTGCGCCGGCGTATCTTCTTTCTGTATTCAGAAAGCTAGATACGCCGACATTAGCCTAAGATACGACTGGAATAAGTCTCTTACGCCGTTGTATCTTAGGGTGCATTCTCACGCTGGCCGCTAGGTGGCGCTCCCGTCGTTTTCGGCGTAGAGTATGCAAATTACCTAGATACGCCGATTCACAAACGTACGTGCGCCCGGCGGTAGTTTTTTTACGTCGTTTGCGTAAGGCTTTGTCGGCGTAACGTTGCTCCTGCTTCTATGAGGCGCACGCAATGTTAAGTGTGGACGTCGTTCCCGCTTCGATTTTTGAATTTTTTACGTTGTTTGCGTAAGTCGTTCGCGTATAGGGCTGGACGTAATTTACGTTCACGTCTAAACCAATACGTCGTTGCGGCGTACTTGAGAGCAATGCACACTGGGATATGTACATGGACGGCGCATGCGCCATTTGTAAAACACGTCAATCACGACAGGTCATCACACATTAGCATAAAACACGCCCCCTTCCACATTTGAATTACGCAGGCTTTACGCTACGCCGCCGCAACTTACGGAGCAAGTGCTTTGTGAATACTGCACTTGCTCCTGTAAGTTGCGTCGGCGTAGCGTAAATACAATGCGCTGCGCCGCCGTAACTAGGCGCGCAGGTACCCGAATCTGCCCCCTTGTATCTGGTGTATCTTATTATTGTATCTCTTTATCTTATTATTGTATCTGGTGTATCTTATTATTGTATCTCTTTATCTTATTATTGTATCTGATGTATCTTATTATTGTATCTTGTTATCTTATTATTGTATCTGATGTATCTTATTATTGTATCTGGTGTATCTTATTATTGTATCTGGTGTATCTTATTATTGTATCTTGTTATCTTATTATTGTATCTGATGTATCTTATTATTGTATCTGGTGTATCTTATTATTGTATCTGGTGTATCTTATTATTGTATCTGATGTATCTTATTATTGTATCTGGTGTATCTTATTATTGTATCTCTTTATCTTATTATTGTATCTGATGTATGTTATTATTGTATCTCTTTATCTTATTATTGTATCTGATGTATCTTATTATTGTATCTTATTATTGTATCTGGTGTATCTTATTATTGTATCTCTTTATCTTATTATTGTGTTTGGTGTATCTTATTATTGTATCTCTTTATCTTATTATTGTATCTGGTGTATCTTATTAAAGGTGTTCAGATGTAGAGTGAAGGGGAATGGAGACTCATTGGAAAATAAAAAAGTTTTATTGAGTGTAAATGTTTATTCCTGACATTTTTGTTGGTGAAGAATTGTTACCCGTTCCTCCTACACGGCGGTAGCCGAGTGTTATTGGAATAATTATTATCATACATTGCTGATGAAGAATAGAAGAGGCCGGGAAGGTCACATTTTTCTTCCATAATGGAGATCAGCCCACACAGAGTCATGCGATTCCAGTAATTAAAGTTCATTAACAATAACATATTTAATCCGGTGTGTGTTCTGTTATTATTATCTGTGGGTGTTACATTGTTTTTGTATTGTTACATTTTATCAGAAGGCAAAGAAGGACAAGATACTCAACTGGGTGTAGGGGGGGGAGGGGAGAGATATTTAAAGGACAAGTACCTCCGAGATTTACTTTGCCTAAATATCTACACCGGCTGGCTGAAGGGCGATGACGTCACTCCTGCGCATGCGCGCGAGACCGGCATGATCCCATTCATAAAACTGGGACGCTCATCAGTGCACCTGCGCCGTTGTCTATGGCGCGCATGCGCCGTAGACATCAGTGCAGTGTTTTCTGCAAATATCTCCTTAAACGTGCAGGTCTGGGAGATATTTCTTGCAGCTACAGGTAACCCTTATAGCTAGATTCAGAGAGAGTTAGGCCGGCGTGTCAGTAGATACGCCGACCTAACTCGGAATCTGCGCCGTCCTAAGTTTAAGTGCATTCTCAAACGGAGATACACTTAAACCTATCTAAGATACAACGTCTTGCGCCGTCGTATCTTAGGGTGCAATATTTAGGCTGGCCGCTAGGTGGCGCTGCCATTGCGTTCGGCGTAGAATATGTAAATCACTAGATACGCCTATTCACGAACGTACGTGCGCCCGTCGCAGTAAAGATACGCCGTTTACGTAAGGCATTTTCAGGCGTAAAGTTATTCCATCAAATAGTTGGCCTAGTCAGTGTTGGCCGTCGTTCCCGCGTCGAAATTTGTAAATTTTACGTCGTTTGCGTAAGTCGTCCGCGAGAAGGGCTGGACGTAATTTACGTCCACGTCAAAACCAATTTGTCCTTGCGGCGTACTTTGCCGCAATGCACACTGGTAAATGTACACGGACGGCGCATGCCGGGTCACAGTTAATCTACATAAAACACGCCCCCCACATTCTCATTTGAATTCGGCGCGCTTACGCCGGCCTATTCACGCTACTCCGCCGTAACTTAGCAGGCAAGTACTTTGTGAATACAGCACTTGCCTAGCTAACTTACGACGGCGTAGTGTAAATACGATACGCTACGCCGCCGCAAAGATGCGGCGACCTACCTGAATCTAGCTATTAATCTAGGCTTACCTGTAGGTGCAAGTTGTCAGAGTGGGTTCACAACCACTTTAAAGAAAAGCATAGCACTAAATGATGATACGAGGGACGATAAATACACATAATAAATATACAATTTCGATGTGGCCTCAGTTCTCAAAGGCGTACTTAAAGTCCCATTTTGTCTCTATAATTTGGAAAGATGCCAATGAGAACTTGAATTATATTTACAAACAGCATCCCACCCCATATCTTTAAAATTGACACAATAAATAACTCACATTATACTCTATAAAATCAGGTTGACTTCAAATCTAACACAACACTGCCACCAACTGGTCACATTGTGTAATATCACAGCTCCTTTCTGTGTGGTTGTAAAAAGGATCCAGTCACTGAATGTGTGAGAAGCCACAGAAGGAAGCTGTCCTAATGCCTGGGTTGTGCCAGCGGCTGTTGCTCAAATATTTTTTTGGGGGGGTGCAAATAAACTGAAAAAGACCCCCCATCAATTTCAGCCTCACTGTGCCCATAAATCGCCACCACTGTGCCATCAAATGCAGCCATTGTGCCATGAAACAGCTACTGTGCCATCAAATGCTGCCACTGTGCCCATCAAATACAGCCACTGTGCCATCAAATGCAGCCACTGTGCCATCAAATGCAGCCATTGTGCCATTAAACGCAGCCACTGTGCCATCAAACGCAGCCACTGTGCCCATCAAACGCAGCCACTGTGCCCATCAAACGCAGCCACTGTGCCCATCAAATGCAGCCACTGTGCCCATCAAACGCAGCCACTGTGCCATCAAACGCAGCTACTGTGCCATCAAATGCTGCCACTGTGCCCATCAAATGCAACCACTGTGCCATCAAATGCAACCACTGTGCCATCAAATGCAACCACTGTGCCATCAAATGCAACCACTGTGCCATCAAATGCAACCACTGTGCCATCAAATGCAACCACTGTGCCATCAAATGCAACCACTGTGCCATCAAATGCAACCACTGTGCCATCAAATGCAACCACTGTGCCCATCAAACGCAGCCACTGTGCCCATCAATCGCAGCCACTGTGCCCATCAATCGCAGCCACTGTGCCCATCAAACAAAGCCACTGTGCCATCAAATGCTTCCACCTTGACCCCCCCCCGCCCGCTCACCGTCTGCCCGACACTTACCCTGTCCCGGGGCAGTGGGTGACAGCAGCGAGCGGTGTCCGGAGTCCATACAAAGTCCGTACGTCTCCTCCCGTCCTCTCCTCTCAATCTCTCCTATAGGCAATTGGATGCCTGATAGGCATCCAATCACAGCGCCCGTCGTTTCAGCCAATCAGGTGACGGGTAACAGCACTGTCCCCGTGTGCTCGTTGGGTGACATGTTGGGTATCTATTTACTCGGCGGAACTTCGTCCTTCACATTATACAAAAAAAAAATGGGCTAACTTTACTGTTTTTTTTTTTTAAAACATGAAACATTTTCTGTCCCCCCCCAAAAAAAGGGGTTTTAAAAATACCATGCGAGATAAAAAGGGACCGCCATTGTATTCTCGAGGGTCGCTGCTAAAAAAAAACATATATAGCATTTTGATATAAAAGATATCACACTATCGAGCCGCTCTGTATGTCTAACACTCCCCTCCCCCCCAGATCAACATTGGGGTGGATTCAGGTAGGGGCGCGCACTACTATGGAGGCGCAGCGTACCGTTTTTACTCTACGCCTCCGTAAATTACGCTTCATTCACGAAGCAGTAGCTCCGTAATTTGCGTGTGCGCTCCGGAAAACTGCCCGGCGTAAGCGCGCATAATTTAAATGATCCCGTAGGGGGCGTGGATCATTTAAATTAGGCGCGTTCCCGCGTCGAACGTAGTGCGCATGCTCCGTCGGTAAACTTTCCCGACGTGCATTGCGGTAAATGACGTCGCAAGGACGTAATTTGCTTCAACGTGAACGTAAATGGCGTCCAGCGCCATTCACGATTCACTTACGCAAACGACGTAATTTTAAAAAATCGCGACGCGGGAACGACGGGTATACTTAGCATTGGCCTGCTAATAGCAGGAGCAGCCTTACGCAGAACCCGACGAACGCAAACGACGTAAAATGCCAACGCATGGGCGTGCGTACGGTTGTGAATCGGCGTGAGTATGCAATTTGCATACTCTACGCTGACCACTACGGGAACGCCACCTAGCGGCCATCGTAAGAATGCAGCCTACGATACGACGAAGAGCCTTATGGCAGTCATATCTTAGGCTGCAGTCGGCGTAACGAGCTTTCTGAATACAGAAAAGTCGTTACGCCGGCGCAACTAAGCAATTACGCTGCGTAACTATGGATACACAGACGCAATTGCTTACTGAATCTACCCCATTGCTGCAGTCCAAATGTGCCCCCTGTGCGCCTTCATCCAGAGTGGGGACGCTAATACTGGGGGGTGCATTACTGGCCAGATCACCATCTAACACTCCCCTCCCCCCCCAGATCGTCAAAGTTTCTGTCCTCCCTGTGCTCCTTCATCCAGAGTGGGGGGGGGGGGCGCTCTAATATAGGAGATGTGTTACTGGCCAGATCACCAGGTGAAAACAGAGAGAGGGGGGAGCCTAAAAAATAAAACAAATGCAGCCGCCACATCTTGGTAAGCTGCAATATATGACGAAATTTTTGGTTTTAATACCATTTTTTTGTGCTCGCGTTTTTTGCGCCTGGTGTTTAATTTCCGGTGAGCGCACTCCATTGCTGAGCAGGGGGCGGGCTTTTGGGAGGAGTTATGCAAAGGTTAATATGTCTTGGTATGCCGACGCCTTCAGAGTTCCCTTCACTGGAACTAAGGGGCCAACCCAACCCCTGAAAAACAACCCCACACCATAATCCCCCCTCCCCCCACAACATAATCCCCCCTCCCCCCACACCATAATCCCCCCTCCACCAAATGATTTGGACCAGTGCACAAAGCAAGGTCCATAAAGACGAGGATGAGCGAGTTTGGAGGAACTTGACTGGCCTGATATCGCGACCCTCCAATGTTATCTACAGGTCTATAGTATGAACCAAGATTCCAAGTCCTGCTGTTATCATGTACAGCCAGGAGATGGCAGTGCAGAGCTTTCATATTTCCATAGGCCCGGATTCACAAAGCACTTACGCCAACGTATCTCGAGATACGCCGCGTAAGTGTAACTATGCGCCATCGTATCTGTGCGCCGTGCCCACAAAACTAGATATGCCTGAAAATAGGCTTTCTACGACCGACGTAACTTGCCTACGCCGGCGTATCGTGGGCGCATAGTTACGCCGGACGTATTTGCCGCTCCCATAGATTTTCTATACACATATGCAAATGAGGGAGATACGCCGATTCACAAACGTAGTTGTGCCCGGGGCATCATATACGCAGTTTGCGTGAGGCTTACGTCCGGCATAAAGCAGGTGTAAGTCATGTTAGGGTATGGACCAGGGAACAGCCGTCGTATTTTACGTCGTTTACGTAGTAGTACGTGAATAGGGCTGGGCGTAGGTTACGTTCACGTCATAGGCAGTGATTCGACGTATCTTAGGGAGTAGTTTCGACGTGATTCTGCGCATGCGCACTGGGATGCGGCCACGGGACGGCGCATGCGCCGTACGTTAATCGTATTTTTATGACGCTCAGTACATCATTTACATGGGGTCACGCCTCATTAGCATGGCTCACGCCCACTTCCACTTACGCTGGCTTACGCCGAGGAAACCCAGCGTAGATTTGGGGGCGAGTGCCTTGTGAACACAGTGCTTGGCGCTCTGCGCTACGCCGGCGTAGCCTAAAAAAGATACGCTACGCCGGCATAAATATGCGCCAATGTATGTGAATCCGGGCCAGCGTGTGTAGATTCATACTTGAGTATTTTTAGTGCTGCTGGAAATGAGAAACTGAATTCTGAAACCTCAGATCACTATAGACAGGACTGGACCAGAAATGTGACTCCGCCTCCCTTCTTCTCTACCTGTCTCTTTTTTTCACTTATTCATTCTCTCCCTCTCTCTCTCTCTCTCTTCTCTTCCAATCAATAGGACTTACAAGTATGCGAATTAAAATAGTCACAGAGGGTTGGATTTACTAAAGGCAAATTCCTTCCTTCTCCTCCCTCACTTCTTATGTTCCTTCTTTTCTCTCAGTCTTTTCTTTTCATTTATTCTCTCTGTTTCCGGTCTTTTATTTATCTTCTATTACTCTCGTCTTTTTCTCTCTCCCTCTCTCTTTTTCCTTTTTAACTTTTTATTTTATTTTATCCATTCTTTGTATTCCTTTTATTTTCACTCTCTCTCCACAAAATAACTCACATGTAGATAAAACAGTCAACGATCCTTTCTTTTTTTTTTCAACTTCTTCTCTATCTTTCTACCCCTCCCCCCCCCCTCTCCCTTTTCTCTCTCTCCCCCTCCCTCTCTCTCATCCTCTCCCCCTCTCTCTCTCTCTCCTTCCCCCTCCCCCCCTCTCCCTTTTCTCTCTCATCTTTCTCTCTCTCCCCTCTCTCCCTTCCCCTCTCTCTCTCTCTCTCTCTCTCCCTCCCCTCTCTCTCTCTCCCCCTCCCTCTCCCCTCTCTCTCTCTCTTCCCCCTCCCCCCTCTCCCTTTTCTCTCTCATCTTTCGCTCTCTCCCCTCTCTCCCCTCCTCTCTCTCTCTCCCCCTCTCTCCCCCCCCCCCCTCTCTCTCTCTCTCTCTTCCCCCTCCCTCTCTCCCCCCTCCCTCTCTCTCTCTCTCTCCTCCTCTCTCTCTCCTTCCCCTCCCCCTCTCTCCCTCCCCTCTCTCTCTCATCCTCTCCCCCTCTCTCTCTCCTTCCTCTCTCCCTACCCTCTCTCTCTCTCTCTCTCTCTCTCTCATCCTCTCCCCCCTCTCTCTTATTTATATTTTCAGTTTAAAATGTGAACAAGGCAATAAAAACCTTCCTAGCCGCACGTTGATTTTTTCACCTGCATACGATGCACATTGATCTTCTAGTGCCATGGTGACATTTATTGCCCTCTACACACAGCCTATGGTAGAGGAAATCTACTCTCAGCGTGTATGTATTCAAACACGAGGCATGCAGCATGACACTGCACAGGTTAATGCATGACCTCTGCCTGTAGTCTGAGAACTGACACTTCCAGTAAAGAAACTACTTATCTCACAATCCCTGGGTCTCTCAGTTTAGTGTTCTACAGGTGAGAGCTAGACAGTTATCAGATCACATTTGTGATGTAAGCTAGAGGAAATGATGAAGCATGGATTGTGCCCACGGAGCAGGGTCGTCTTTAAGGCCGGACAAAAGGGGCAGCTGCCCTGGGTTCTGTCATTGTTGTGCGGCCCAAAGCAGCTGCCTCATACTTGCCAACTATCCCAGTTTAAATGCCCTTGTTCCTTGAAGTCTTAGGCCTCGTACACACGACAGAGTTTCTCGGCAGAATTCACCGAGAAACTCGGTCAAAACCCGGATTCTGCCGAGAAACTCTGTCGTCTGTACAGTTTTGGCTCGATGGAGCCGCCGAGGAACTCGACGAGAAAATAGAGAACATGTTCTCTATTTTCTCGTTGTCCTCGTTGTTCTATAGGAGAAGGCGGCCCGCCGAGCTCCTCGGCGGCTTCATCCCAAAACTCGACGAGGAACTCGACGTGCCAAGCACGTCGAGTTCCTCTGTCGTGTGTACGGGGCCTCAGTCCTGTCCTGATATCTCAGTGTGAAGTGCTGCTACTAATGCTGCCCAGCTCTGCCCTATTGTTGTGTACAGATGACTCACCTGCAGACCCTGTGTTTACATGTAAATAACTGCCATTCATATGTAAATAACGGGAGCAATCATATGTAAATCGCTGATGCCGGCGGCATTGATATGTAAATAAAGGCGGCATTCATATGTATATCATACCCCTCTGTAGTGAAGAGATGATGTGATGTAACCTCTGGCAACCAATCAGTATGCAGTATTACTGTACAGTAATCTCTAGCAACCAATCAACAAGAAGAAATCATGTGCTGTAACCTCTAGCAACTAATCAGTGAGCCGTAATGTGTGCTGTAACCTCTAGCATCCAGTCAGTAAGTGGTAATGATGTGCTGTAACCTCTAGCAACCAATCACAATCACTGCCAACTTACATCAACAAAAACATTTCAGAATGGCCCAGATTCTCGTAGAATCGCGCAAAACTGCGGCGGCGTAACGTAAGTTTTACAGGCAAGTGCTTTATTCTCAAAGAACTTGCCTGTAAAGTTGCGGCGGCGTAGCGTAAATCCTCCGGCGCAAGCCCGCGTAATTCAAATGAGCCGGGTAGGGGCGTAGAGCATTTAAATTAGGCGTACATACTGCGCATGCGCCGCCCCTAAAATTTCCCGACATGCATTGCGCTAAATGACGTCGCAAGGACGTCATTGGTTTCGACGTGAACGAAAATGGCGTCCAGCCCCATTCACGGATGAGTCACACAAACAACGTAAAATTTTCAAATTGCGACGCGGGAATGACGGCCATACTTAACATTGGATACGCCACCTGGGGGGCATGTTTATCTTTACGCCGCGTATCTCTTACGGAAACGGCGTATCTTTACTGCGACGGGCAAGCGTACGTTCGTGAATCGGCGTAACGACTCATTAGCATATTCTACGCCGACCTCAATGGAAGCGCCACCTAGAGGCCAGCGTAAATATTGCACCCTAAGATACGACAGCGCAGGCCGTCGTATCTTAGGCATGTTTAAGTGTATCTCAGTTTGAGAATACATTTAAACATACGACGGGCTTAGATTCAGAGTTACGTCGGCGTATCTACTGAGTTACGTCGGCGTATCTACTGATACGCCGGCGTCACTCTTTGTGAATCTGGGCTAATGTGTGCGATTCCAATTTGAAATGACGCTTTAGTGAAGTGGTTGCAGTTTGCTATATGACCAGCAGATGGCAGGGTTGCATCACATTTCAGATAAGCAACATTACTGATTAGGAAAGATGTCTTGTCTGTGGCTTTGCCTGGCTGATGTTCCCAGCATGAAGCACTATTTGCATCTCAAATGGACACAATATATAAAAACTCATTATGATTTGAGAAAGTCTAACCCTTCATGTGCAAAAATGCTATTTACGGCAATGCCTTCCTATACCAGGCCCATGTGTATCATTTCGACTCCATGGGGTTGATTTACTTAAACTGGAAAGTGCAAAATCTGGTGCAGCTCTGCATAGAAACCAATCAGCTTCCAGGTTTTATGGTCAAAGCTTAATTGAACAAGCTGAAGTTAGAAGCTGATTGGTTACCGTGCACAGCTGCACCAGATTCTGTGCGCTCCACTTTGAGTAAATCTCCGTCAATGTGTGGCCCCCGCAGGGCCGCCATCAGGAATTATGGGGCCCCTTACACAGCTTTAGGCATAGGCCCCCTGGAGCAGAGAACCTGGGGGGGGGGGGGGGGGGGGGTGCTGCCGCCTGAAATTGAGAAGCGGGGGGCCCTTTACAAAAAAAATAATAAAAAAAAATATATATATAATATAATAAAAAGAAAAAATATATATATTTTTTAAAAAAAGGGGGGTTGCCATCTGGGGCCCTGGGGACCTCTGGGCCCTTTAATTATATATATATATATATATATAATATAAATATACAAATATTTTTTTAAAAGAAATTACAAAAAAAAGGGGTGTTGCCATCCGGGACCTCTGGGCCCTTTAATTAAAAAAATATATATATATGTAAAGTGCATACATAGGGATGGGATGGGAGGACCTCTAATATAATGGGGGGCCTCTGGTGGGATGGGAGGACCTCTAATGTAATGGGGGGCCTCTGGTGGGATTGGAGGACCTCTAATGTGATGGGAGAACCTCTGGTGGGATGGGAGGACCTCTAATGTAATGGGGGGCCTCTGGTGGGATGGGAGGACCTCTAATGTAATGGGGGGCCTCTGGTGTGATGGGAGGACCTCTGGTGGGATGGGAGGACCTCTAATGTAATGGGGGGCCTCTGGTGTGATGGGAAGACCTCTAATGTGATGGGGGGGCCTCTGGTGGGATGGGAGGACCTCTAATGTAATGGGAGGCCTCTGGTGGGATGGGAGGACCTCTAATGTGATGGGGGGGCCTCTGGTGGGATGGGAGGACCTCTAATATAATGGGGGGCCTCTGGTGTGATGGGAGGACCTCTGGTGGGATGGAAGGACCTCTAATGTGATGGGGAGCCTCTGGTGTGATGGGAGGACCTCTAATGTGATGGGGGGGCCTCTGGTGGGATGGGAGGACCTCTAATGTAATGGGGGGCCTCTGGTGTGATGGGAAGACCTCTAATGTGATGGGGGGGCCTCTGGTGGGATGGGAGGACCTCTAATGTAATGGGGGGCCTCTGGTGGGATGGGAGGACCTCTAATGTGATGGGGGTGCCTCTGGTGGGATGGGAGGACCTCTAATATAATGGGGGGCCTCTGGTGTGATGGGAGGACCTCTGGTGGGATGGAAGGACCTCTAATGTGATGGGGAGCCTCTGGTGTGATGGGAGGACCTCTAATGTGATGGGGGGGCCTCTGGTGGGATGGGAGGACCTCTAATGTAATGGGGGGCCTCTGGTGTGATGGAAGGACCTCTGGTGGGATTGGAGGACCTCTAATGTAATGGGGGGCCTCTGGTGTGATGGGAAGACCTCTAATGTGATGGGGGGCCTCTGGTGAGATGGGAAGACCTCTAATGTGATGGGGGGGGGGGCTCTGGTGGGATTGGAGGACCTCTAATGTAATGGGGGGCCTCTGGTGTGATGGGAGGACCTCTGGTGGGATGGAAGGACCTCTAATGTGATGGGGAGCCTCTGGTGTGATGGGAGGACCTCTAATGTGATGGGGGGGGCTCTGGTGGGATGGGAGGACCTCTAATGTAATGGGGGGCCTCTGGTGTGATGGAAGGACCTCTGGTGGGATTGGAGGACCTCTAATGTAATGGGGGGCCTCTGGTGTGATGGGAAGACCTCTAATGTGATGGGGGGCCTCTGGTGGGATGGGAAGACCTCTAATGTGATGGGGGGGGGCTCTGGTGGGATTGGAGGACCTCTAATGTAATGGGGGGCCTCTGGTGTGATGGGAGGACCTCTAATGTGATGGGAGGCCTCTGGTGTGATGGGAGGACCTCTGGTGGGATGGAAGGACCTCTAATGTAATGGGGGGCTCTGGTGGGACGGGGGGACCTCTGGTGGGACGGGAGGACCTCTGGTGGGACGGGGGACCTCTGGTGGGACGGGGGGACCTCTGGTGGGACGGGAGGACTCTGCTCTGAAGTTAATTTTATCAAGGTGGTTGTGTGTCTCACCCAGTTTCAGGTTTCCAATGAAAAGTAACATTTACGAGGGGGGGGTGCCTCAGGATTTTTCATACTTTCAGAGGGATGATAATTTCTGCTCTACAAAGCAAACTGTACCTTTAATGAAACGTTTGTAATGGAGTTCCCCTTTAACCCCTCCCCCCCCCTAATGTTTTGAATGGAGAGGAAACCGGCAATAGAAATCTTTTCCTTTCATTTCATTCTTCATTTATCTTCCCCGTCTCAGCCTATTGCGCAATTTGCCCAGCACAGGCCCCGGCGCCGCTCGCTGTATACTAAACAGTTTATTAGCCGTTTCAGCGGACACCAGAACGCCGCGGCCACATTAAACAGCAAGCGTCTCGCTCAGCGACCGAAATGCGTCTATATACAGCCGTATAATTGTGATTAACGCCTCGGTCCCGCCGCAGATTCCGGACCCCCCCCCCAACAGCCCCCATGAATGTGTCACGTGTTTAATATCTCAATCAAAACGCCATCGTCAGCCGACGTCGTCAAAGGCCATCTATATTTCTGCGCTCCGCGCCAACAAGCAAGCGATTATTTTGTATCTTTATCTCGCCAAGATGGGCTTTTATTATTATTTTTGTGAGAAAGGTTTCCTGAAAACGTTGATTAAACTTCGGAAGTAGCAGGTTTTACGGCCGCGCAATTGTGAATCTATAAATACGGCGCGTAAATATGTACGCCGCCGCGGTCTCCGCGATGCAGAATTTCCAGCTTTTGTTGGATTTTTTTTTATCTTTATTTTTAATCTCGATCAGTTCTGTAAATGCAACCGGTGCGCTCGGGTTATAAAAAGGGAATTGCTTTTTTTTTGTGTCTGCCATTTTTTTTTTTTTTTCGTATTTGAAGCGTTTATTTTTATTTTGCTCAATTATATTGCGCTGGCACTTTTCCCATGGGAGATGACAGAGAACACTGAGTCGTTTATGTCAGTTCTGTACTGGCTTCTATGCAAAAAAATCGCATCCCATTGACTTCAATGCAAAATTGTGTTCCATTGACTTCAATGCAAAAAACACCTCCTAGTGACTTCAATACAAAAATGCATCCCAGTAACTTCAATGCACAGTACCACTCAGCCCATCACAGTGCCCCCCTAGCTTGCTGCAGAGCCTGCAAACACCCCACAGTGCCCCCCACCCCCCAAAGTGTCACATAGTAACAGCCAACCTCCCATAGTGCCCCGTAGTGCCCCTCAACCTTTCACAGGGCTCCAGGACCCCTAAGACTCCCATCCCACAGTGCCCACCAACCTCCCATAGTACCACTCAGCCCACCACAGAGCCCCCTAGCTTGCTGCAGAGCCTGCAAACCCCCCATAGTGCCCCAACAGTGTCCCATAGTACCACCCAACTTCCCATAGTGCCCCGCAATGCCCCTTAATCTCTCACAGTGCCCCAGGCTCCCTAAGACACACCTCCCCAGTCCCATAGTGCCCACCAACCTCCCATAGTACCACTCAGCCCACCACAGTGCCCCCTAGCTTGCTGCAAAGCATGCAAACCCCCCATAGTGCCCCCAACAGTGTCCCATAGTGCCACCCAACCTTCTATAGTGCCCTGCAGCGCCGATCAACCTCTCACAGTGCCCTAGGCCCCCTAAGACTCCCCCCCCATCCCCACAGTACCCACCAATCTCCCACAGTACCACTCAGCCCACCACAGTGCCCCCCAAGCTTGATTCAGAGCCTGCAGACCCCCCATAGTGTTCCCAACAGTGTCCCATAGTACCACCCAACTTCCCATAGTGCCCCGCAAGAGACCGATATAAGGGAAAGGGAGTCCTGGTGGGAAATGCACCAATGCTGTAGTGTCAGTGTGTGGCGGTCAGTGTGTGTATTTTGTAGCGGTCAGTGTGTATTGTGTATTGGTCTGTGGGTAGTGTATTGTGTAGCGGTCAGTGTGTATTGTGTAGCGGTCTGGGGGGGCCACAGGATTAGCTCCCACAGGTTCACCTGAACACCTAAGGCCAGCCCTGGCCTCAGTCTTTGTGTTTGTTGTCCAGGAAAATACCCTGCTGTGGCCACTAGATGGAGGTGGAGAGCATTAGAAATTAATACTTAATTGCTAGGTTCATTAGCTCATCTAGTGGCCATAATAAATGAAGCGCCCCCCATCAGGCCACACAGCAATGATGCAAAGCGTTCTCCGGGGGGGGGGGGGGACAAGAAAATCAGATCTGGACCTCTATGAAGCTCCCTTGATCTTCCTCCTCATCTAGCAAGCTTGAAAGTCGATGAAGTTACGCGACAGTGGACAGAGTTTTAATCTAAATACAATATATCACCGCCGACGCATTACTCTTCCGCACAAAGTGGGTACATTCCGTCCCGCGCGCGCTCCCTCCGATTAGTATTAATGGTGCCGGATTTGCATTAAAGTGTCCCAGGCGTAATAAAAGTCACTTTGCAGAGATGGGGCCCTCGGGGACGCGGGGCTCTGCGCCGGGCGCGCCGCTCCCAGGCTCTATTTGCATAGCATAATGGCGGAAATGATTTTTTATGTGCAGGCTTGCCAGGATAATCAGTATTTCTCTAGTTATGAATGATCTCTCATCTCGCGGGCGCTCGGCTCGGCGTCACGGATCGGGATAACGGGGGTTACGCAAGTCTTAGGATTGGAGGTGGCGGCAGAATGATGTAAAAAAAAATAATAAAAAAATGACGCCGACTAGAAGGTATACGTAGAGATCCGGGCTGGTCCCCTCATTCCCGCCACACAGGCAACAATTTTTTTTTGTAATTGTAGTAACATAATAAAAATAATAATAATAATATTATATTGTCATTATTGCCCCTTATATTATTATTGATTTTTTACTATTCTTTGTCATCTTAAAATTATTATTATAATTTTTCAATATAATATTATTTAATTTAAAGTAGTAGCTAATAAAATTATCAAAGTATACTAAAACCGAAGAAGAAGAAGGAAGAAGATTATTATTATTATTATTATGTTGAAATGTTCTGTTCTTTTTATTCATTTACTCTTCTTCTTAATATTATAATTTTTCAATATATTATTATTTAATTTAAAGTAGTAACTAATAAAATTATCAAAATACTAAAACAAAAAGATACATGGTTAGAGAGCATAAAGGTCAGTTACAGGTTATCCAATTTAGGTTATTATTGTAATACAATATTATATTACTAAAATTGGAACATGTAATTGTTGTAAAATAATAATAATACTTATTATTATTATAAGAAGAAGAAGAACAGTAAATAAATAAAAAGTAAAGAAAATGTCAACATAATCATAATAATTTTGCTATTTTCTTTTCTTTTTATTTACTATTCTTCTTCTTCTTATTCTTCTTCTTATTGTTAATATTATTATTAATAATAATAATATTTTGTTATTATTGCCGCTTATATTATTTTTTATATATTTATTTTTGACTATTCTTCTTAATATTATAATTTTTCAATATATTATTATTTAATTTAAAGTAGTAACTAATACAATTATCAATCAAAGTATACTAAAACCGAAAAAAAGAGATACATGGTTAGATAACATAAAGGTCAGTTACAGGTTATCCAATATATGGTATTAATATAATAAAATATTATATTTCTAAAATTAGAACATGTAATTGTAGTAATATAATAATAAAAATAATAATAAAAAAAAGAAGAAGAGTAAATAAAAAGAAGAAGAGTGAAAGAAAGAAAGAAAGAAAGAAAGAAAGAAAGAAAGAAGAAGAAGAGAAAGAAGGAAAGAAGAAGAAGAGAAAGAAAGAAAGAAAGAAAGAAAGAAGAAGAAGAGAAAGAAAGAAAGAAAGAAAGAAAGAAGAAGAAGAGAAAGAAAGAAAGAAAGAAAGAAGAAGAGAAAGAGAGAAAGAAAGAAAGAAAGAAAGAAAGAAAGAAAGGAAGAAAGAAAGAAAGGAAGAAGAAAGAAGAAATCAAAGTATACTAAAACTGAAAGGTTAGATAACATAAAGGTTGGTTACAGGTTATCCAATATTATATTTCTAAAATTAGAACATGTAATTGTAGTAACATAATAATAATAATAATAATAATAATAATAATAGTAAGTATGAAGAGGAGACATAATACACCTTTTTTGGTGCCTTGACGAAACGCGTGATAACGTGTGAAATAACCATAACAAGTGAGAATCCATAAATCTTCTGTAGTAAAAGTGAAATCTGTTTACATGGACTTCTAGGCGGAGGTTGGAGTCCTCCTTTAGGTTCAATCTCTTTTAAGAGGTGCAAATCTGGAAGTCGATTGAATGAGCAGGCCTGCTGCGTATCACACCGCAAGCCACATTGTACAAATTACAGTGTAAGCCTCTTAAGGCTCCAGCAGTAATTAAGGTTTGTGCTCATTAATAAGTAGAGCGGTCACAGATCCTTCTAAGCTGCCATAGAAACAGATGTCAGTATTACTCAGAACTCCCGGCAAGGCGACGCTCCGACCGCTGCCCTCTGCTGGGCTCTTCTTGCACCGCAGGACCTTAAAGTGTATATCCACTTTAGCAAAAGTCAAATTTGACTGGTGTCAGACATTCACTATACTGTCAAAAGTATTGGGACACCTGCCTTTACCCGCACATGAACTTTAACCACTTCAGCCCCAGAGGATTTGGCTGCCCAATGACCGGGCCATTTTTTGCAACTTGGCACTGCGTCGCTTTAACTGACAGTTGCGCGGTCATGCGACGTGGCACCCAAACAAAATTGACGTCTTATTTTTCCCCCTCTGTGAGCTGCGGCTGTCTTCTCCTCCTCCGCACCGGATCCCAGATCGTTGTCCCATCGTGGCAGGCAGTGTGACAGACCGCAGAGGCAGAGCGCAGAGGGAAGAAAAGCAGCAGGTGAGAGACTCCCTCGTGAGTCGTGTTACTGGGAGTGGACATGGTCTGGGGGGAGAGAGAGCAGTCAGTGTGTAGTGTAGTGGTCTGGTCAGTGTGTAGTGTGTTCTGGTCAGTGTGTAGTGTGTTCTGGTTAGTGTGTAGTGTAGTGGTCTGGTCAGTGTATAGTGTAGTGGTCTGGTCAGTGTGTAGTGTAGTGGTCTGGTCAGTGTGTAGTGTAGTGGTCTGGTCAGTGTGTAGTGTAGTGGTCTGGTCAGTGTGTAGTGTAGTGGTCTGGTCAGTGTATAGTGTAGTGGTCTGGTCAATGTGTAGTGTAGTGGTCTGGTCAGTGTGTAGTGTGGTGGTCTGGTCAGTGTGTAGTGTAGTGGTCTGGTCAGTGTATAGTGTAGTGGTCTGGTCAGTGTGTAGTGTAGTGTAGTGGTCAATGTGTAGTGTAGTGGTCAGTGTGTAGTGTAGTGGTCAGTGTGTAGTGTAGTGGTCTGGTCAGTGTGTAGTGTGGTCTGGTCAGTGTGTAGTGTAGTGGTCTGGTTAGTGTGTAGTGTAGTGGTCTGGTCAGTGTGTAGTGTAGTGTGGTCTGGTCAATGTGTAGTGTGTTCTGGTCAGTGTGTAGTGTAGTGGTCAGTGTGTAGTGTAGTGGTCTGGTCAGTGTGTAATGTAGTGGTCTGGTCAGTGTGTAATGTAGTGGTCTGGTCAGTGTATAGTGTAGTGGTCTGGTCAGTGTGTAGTGTAGTGGTCTGGTCAGTGTGTAGTGTAGTGGTCAGTGTGTAGTGTAGTGGTCTGGTCAGTGTGTAGTGTAGTGGTCTGGTCAGTGTTTAGTGTAGTGGTCAGTGTTTAGTGTAGTGGTCAGTGTGTAGTGTAGTGGTCAGTGTGTAGTGTAGTGGTCAGTGTGTAGTGTAGTGGTCTGGTCAGTGTGTAGTGTGGTGGTCTAGTCAGTGTATAGTTTAGTGGTCTGGTCAGTGTGTAGTGTAGTGGTCAGTGTGTAGTGTAGTGGTCTGGTCAGTGTGTGGTGTAGTGGTCTGGTCAGTGTGTAGTGTAGTGGTCTGGTCAGTGTGTAGTGTAGTGGTCTGGTCAGTGTGTAGTATAGTGGTCTGGTCAGTGTGTAGTGTAGTGGTCAGTGTGTAGTGGACAGTGTAGAACTCGGATAGGTCAATGCAGTGGTCAGTATAGGAATCGTGAAGGATCAGTGTAGTGGTAAGTGTAGTGGTCAGGTAGGTCAGTGTAGTGGTCAGGTAGGTTAGTGTAGTGGTCAGAGTGTAGGAATCAGGCTGGTCAGTACTATTGTAGGAAGGAAAGCCCACAGGTTAGGGGGGCGCAAATTACTTGCTTTCCCCCGGGGCGCTGACAACCCATGCTACGCCACTGACCCCACCCTCACCCCTCCCATCTTCTCCTGACCTACTGTACTGCCCAGAGGCTGCCCCACTCAACAAGAGTGGGTGTGTGATATCTTCAGCCATAATATCCCTTGTCTGGCGTCAGGCTGCACCCCAAAACCTCGACCACAGTGCTGGAAAGGGAAGCAGCCACAGCTGGCCACACACACAGTCTGACACTGTAAGCTCTTTATGATAAACTTGCTGCAGAGTCAGTAAACATCGCTGTGCGTTGTCCTCTAGGGCTCCATTCTTCCTGCTCATAAGCCCGGGGGGGAGAAGGCGATAATGAGATATTGGTGCACTGGTGAGAGTATAAACTTTTAATTACTATTTATATACCCTCATGTACTGTTAGTATTATGCAGCACTTGTGCAGGAAGAGCAGACGGCATTTCTTTTCTGCTCTATTTTCTGCAGCTTGTAGGCCGTGACGTCAGTTGACTTCAACTTCCCAACATTTGCGTCTGTACCCACCTGCTCAGCCTGCACTGACCCAGATGCCAAGGTAGTGCTCCTCGGACTGGCACCAACAACGCAGCAACTTTTATTCTTCCCACTGACGCCAATGCTCCACCATGGCCAAGACCAAAGAGCTGTCCAAGAACGTTGGGGGGAAGATTGTAGACCTACACTGTGCCATGCCATCAAACGCAGCCACTGTGCCCATCAATTGTCGCCACTGTGCCAATTGTCACCACTGTGCCCTTTAATTGTCGCCACTGTGCCCATTGATGTCACTGTGCCCTTTAATTGTCGCCACTGTGCCCATTGTCGCCACTATGCCCATTGATGTCACTGTGCCTTTTAATTGTCGCCACTCGCCACTGTGCCCATTGTCGCCACTGTTCCCTGTAAAATGCCCCCCGCCCGGCACTTACCTTTCTCGGCGGGTCAGCCATCCTCCTTCCACGTCCCTCGATGTCTTCTCCCGCCCTCGATGATGCTTCAGCCAATCAGGTTGCCAGGTTACCAGAACCGGTGAACCTGATTGGCTGAGACGCCTGTCAGTCTTATCCAAGGAACGCACCCCCCGTACGTCCCCTGGATAAGCATCCGGAAGGCTGAGGGCTGTACTCGGAAAGCCTATCAGAGCCCCAGGCACGCATGGAGAACACCATCCCCACCGTCACACATGGAGAACACCACCCCCCACCGTCACACATGGAGAACACCATCCCCCACCGTCACACATGGAGAACACCACCCCCCACCGTCACACATGGAGAACACCATCCCCCACTGTCACACGTGGAGAACACCATCCCCCACCGTCACACATGGAGAACACCATCCCCCACCGTCATACATGGAGAACACCATCCCCCACCGTCACACATGGAGAACACCATCCCCCACCGTCACACATGGAGAACACCATCCCCCACCGTCACACATGGAGAACACCCTCCTCACCGTCACACATGGAGAACACCATCCCCCACCGTCACACATGGAGAACACCATCCCCCACCGTCACACATGGAGAACACCATCCCCCACCTTCACACATGGAGAACACCATCCCCCACCGTCACACATGGAGAACACCATCCCCCACCGTCACACATGGAGAACACCATCCCCCACCGTCACACATGGAGAACACCATCCCCCACCGTCACACATGGAGAACACCATCCCCCACCGTCATACATGGAGAACACCATCCCCCACCGTCACACATGGAGAACACCATCCCCCACCGTCACACATGGAGAACACCATCCCCCACCGTCACACATGGAGAACACCCTCCTCACCGTCACACATGGAGAACACCATCCCCCACCGTCACACATGGAGAACACCATCCCCCACCGTCACACATGGAGAACACCATCCCCCACCGTCACACATGGAGAACACCATCCCCCACCGTCACACATGGAGAACACCATCCCCCACCGTCATACATGGAGAACACCATCCCCCACCGTCACACATGGAGAACACCATCCCCCACCGTCACACATGGAGAACACCATCCCCCACCGTCACACATGGAGAACACCATCCCCCACCGTCACACATGGAGAACACCATCCCCCACCGTCACACATGGAGAACACCATCCCCCACCGTCACACATGGAGAACACCATCCCCCACCGTCACACATGGAGAACACCATCCCCCACCGTCACACATGGAGAACACCATCCCCCACTGTCACACGTGGAGAACACCATCCCCCACCGTCACACATGGAGAACACCATCCCCCACCGTCATACATGGAGAACACCATCCCCCACCGTCACACATGGAGAACACCATCCCCCACCGTCACACATGGAGAACACCATCCCCCACCGTCACACATGGAGAACACCCTCCTCACCGTCACACATGGAGAACACCATCCCCCACCGTCACACATGGAGAACACCATCCCCCACCGTCACACATGGAGAACACCATCCCCCACCGTCACACATGGAGAACACCATCCCCCACCGTCATACATGGAGAACACCATCCCCCACCGTCATACATGGAGAACACCATCCCCCCACCGTCATACATGGAGAACACCATCCCCCACCATCATACATGGAGAACACCATCCCCCACCGTCATACATGGAGAACACCATCCCCCACCGTCATACATGGAGAACACCATCCCCCACCGTCATACATGGAGAACACCATCCCCCACCGTCATACATGGAGAACACCATCCCCCACCGTCACACATGGAGAACACCATCCCCCACCGTCACACATGGAGAACACCGTGCCATTCTGCCGACGTATATCGGCGTTAGGCGGTCCTTAACCACTTAAGGACCGCCTCCTGCACATATACGTCGGCAGAATGGCACGGCTGGGCACAAGCACGTACAGGTACGTCCTCTTTAAGTGCCCAGCCCGGGTCCCTGTCCGAAGCTCCGTCCTCGATCGGTCCCCGGAGCTGAAGAACGGGGAGAGGTGAGTGTAAACACACCTTCCCCGTTCTTCACTGTGGCGCCGTCATCGATCGTGCGATCCCTTTTATAGGGAAACACAATCAATGACGTCACACCTACAGCCACACCCCCCTACAGTTAGAAACACAAATGAGATCACACTTAACCCCTTCAGCGCCCCCTTGTGGTTAACTCCTAAACTGAAATTGTTATTTTCACAGTAAACAATGCATTTTTTGCTGTGAAAATGACAATGGTCCCAAAAATGTGTCAAAATTGTCCGAAGTGTCCGCCATAATGTCGCAGTCATGGAAAAAAAATCGCTGATCGCCGCCATTAGTAGTAAAACATTTTTTTTTGCATAAAAATGCAATAAAACTATCCCCTATTTTGTAAACGCTATACATTTTGCGCAAACCAATCGATAAACACTTATTGCGATTTTTTTTTACCCAAAACAGGTAGAAGAATACGTATCGGCCTAAACTGAAGACATTTTTTTTTTATATATATTTTTGGGGGATATTTATTATAGCAAAAAGTAAAAAATATTGCATTTTTTTCAAAATTGTCGCTCTATTTTTGTTTGTAGCGCAAAAAATAAAAACCGCAGAGGTGATCAAATACCACCAAAAGAAAGCTCTATTTGTGGGAAAAAAAGGACGCCAATTTTGTTTGGGAGCCACGTCGCACGACCGCGCAATTGTCAGTTAAAGCGACGCAGTGCCGAATCGCAAAAAGCGCTCTGGTCTTTTAGGCAGCAATCTGGTCCGGGGGTTAAGTGGTTAAAGGCAACGCAGGTCCCTCGGGCGCGGTCACGGAGCTTCGGACCAGGTTGTGTGTGCGCGCCACCCACGGCTGGGCTCTTAAAAGGCGACGTACCTGTACGTGCCTGTGCCCAGCCGTGCCATTCTGCCGACGTATATCGGCGATAGGCGGTCCTTAAGTGGTTAAAATAAACCAACCAATAAAATTTATAGTCTGATCATTTTTTTGTCAGCGGGCAAACGTAGTACAAAATCAGCGGGGGGTCAAATACTTTTTCCCCTCACTGTATATATATATATATATATCCCTCTCATAAGTGAATGCTTATGCTGTTCTGTAGTAGGGACTCCCCCCCCCCCCCCTCCATATTTTTAAAATGCAGCTGCCGTAATTTCAATTGATTATATTTCTCAGGCGCGTCTCCTGAGTGTTGGGGCTGTGGACGGTGATAATGTGAGAGTAATTTTCCCCGCTCCTGAAAATGTCAGCGTTTTATTGATGCGTTCTGTATTCCTGTTACGCTTGAAAATTCATATACCGCTAAGAACGTTAATAACAAACCCCTCCAGCGGGCATCTCGTTGCTCATTTGTGCTTACACATTGGGCCGGGCAGATGACAGCGTGTCTCCGGGTAAAAGTATGGCACTTTAATGTCTATCCTGTGTTTATTGAATTTATTCTGACTCTCACAGAACCGCCATCAAATAAGTGGTCTCTGGTGGCGTGAGGCATGAAAGGAAAATATTTCCATCGCACAAATCCAACGATTATTATTAAGTGTATGGAGATTGTAGAGTGCGCGGCCGAAGTGGAGAGGAGGAGACCGTCTTTTGCACTAATGGAGGGGTGGGCTGTTTTTTTTTTGCACCATAGAAGAGAGAATGTCGTTATCATCGCGGAGAGCATGCGTTTGTAATATCGAAGGGTTAGGTCGGGAGTGGCGCTGGATCTTATGCCTCGTACACGCCATCGGTTTTTCCGTCGGGATAAAAACTCAGATGGGGTTTTTCCGACGAAATTACGCTCAAGCTGTCTTGCATACACGCCAAATTCCGATCGTCGAAAACACGTGATGTACAACACTACGACGAGCCAAGAAAAATTAAGTTCAATGCTTCCGAGCATGCATGTTTTTTTCTCCTGTCGGAGTTCCATACAGACGAAAAGGAATTCCTTGATTTCCGATGTTCTCTTTCTAAGTCCGTCAGAATTCCTCGATTTCCGATGTTCTCTTTCTAAGTCCGTCAGAATTCCTCGATTTCCGATGTTCTCTTTCTAAGTCCGTCAGAATTCCTCGATTCCCGATGTTCTCTTTCTAAGTCCGTCAGAATTCCTCGATTCCCGATGTTCTCTTTCTAAGTCCGTCAGAATTCCTCGATTTCCGATGTTCTCTTTCTAAGTCCGTCAGAATTCCTCGATTTCCGATGTTCTCTTTCTAAGTCCGTCAGAATTCCTCGATTCCCGATGTTCTCTTTCTAAGTCCGTCAGAATTCCTCGATTCCCGATGTTCTCTTTCTAAGTCCGTCAGAATTCCTCGATTCCCGATGCTCTCTTTCTAAGTCCGTCAGAATTCCTTGATTCCCGATGTTCTCTTTCTAAGGCCGTCAGAATTCCTCGATTCCCGATGTTCTCTTTCTAAGGCCGTCAGAATTCCTCGATTTCCGATGTTCTCTTTCTAAGTCCGTCAGAATTCCTCGATTCCCGATGTTCTCTTTCTAAGTCCGTCAGAATTCCTCGATTCCCGATGTTCTCTTTCTAAGTCCGTCAGAATTCCTTGATTCCCGATGTTCTCTTTCTAAGTCCGTCAGAATTCCTCGATTCCCGATGCTCTCTTTCTAAGTCCGTCAGAATTCCTCGATTCCCGATGTTCTCTTTCTAAGGCCGTCAGAATTCCTCGATTCCCGATGTTCTCTTTCTAAGGCCGTCAGAATTCCTCGATTCCCGATGTTCTCTTTCTAAGTCCGTCAGAATTCCTCGATTCCCGATGTTCTCTTTCTAAGTCCATCAGAATTCCTCGATTTCCGATGCTCTCTTTCTAAGTCCGTCAGAATTCCTCGATTCCCGATGTTCTCTTTCTAAGTCCGTCAGAATTCCTCGATTTCTGATGTTCTCTTTCTAAGTCCGTCAGAATTCCTCGATTTCTGATGTTCTCTTTCTAAGTCCGTCAGAATTCCTCGATTCCCGATGTTCTCTTTCTAAGTCCGTCAGAATTCCTCGATTCCCGATGTTCTCTTTCTAAGTCCGTCAGAATTCCTCGATTCCCGATGCTCTCTTTCTAAGTCCGTCAGAATTCCTTGATTCCCGATGTTCTCTTTCTAAGGCCGTCAGAATTCCTCGATTCCCGATGTTCTCTTTCTAAGGCCGTCAGAATTCCTCGATTCCCGATGTTCTCTTTCTAAGTCCGTCAGAATTCCTCGATTCCCGATGTTCTCTTTCTAAGTCCATCGGAACTCCTCGATTTCCGATGCTCTCTTTCTAAGTCCGTCAGAATTCCTCGATTCCCGATGTTCTCTTTCTAAGTCCGTCAGAATTCCTCGATTTCTGATGTTCTCTTTCTAAGTCCGTCAGAATTCCTCGATTTCCGATGTTCTCTTTCTAAGTCCGTCAGAATTCCTCGATTTCCGATGTTCTCTTTCTAAGTCCATCAGAATTCTGCAAATTTCCGATGTTCTCTTTCTAAGTCCATCAGAATTCCTCGATTTCCGATGTTCTCTTTTTAAGTCCGTCAGAATTCCTCGATTTCCGATGTTCTCTTTTTAAGTCCGTCAGAATTCCTCGATTTCCGGTGTTCTCTTTCTAAGTCCGTCAGAATTCCGCGAATTTCCGATGTTCTCTTTCTAAGTCTGTCAGAATTCCTCGATTTCCGGTGTTCTCTTTCTAAGTCCGTCAGAATTCCGCAAATTTCCGATGTTCTCTTTCTAAGTCCGTCAGAATTCCTCGATTTCCGATGTTCTCTTTCTAAGTCCGTCAGAATTCCTCGATTTCCGATGCTCTCTTTCTAAGTCCGTCAGAATTCCTCGATTTCCGATGTTCTCTTTCTAAGTCCGTCAGAATTCCTCGATTTCCGATGTTCTCTTTCTAAGTCCGTCAGAATTCCTCGATTTCCGATGTTCTCTTTCTAAGTCCGTCAGAATTCCTCCACCTAAGAAGTCGGGATAAACTTATCATCACGGAGAGCATGCGTTTGTTCTATCGAAGGGTTCGGTTGGGAGTGGCGCTGGATCTTATGCCTCGTACACACAATCTTTTTTTTCCGTCAGGATAAACTCAGACAGGTTTTTCCGACGGAATTCCGCTCAAGCTGTCTTGCATACACACGGACACACCAAATTCCGACCGTTCCAAAACGCGGTGACGTACAAAACACTACGAGGAGCCGAGAAAAATGAAGTTCAATGCTTCTGTGCATGCGTCAAATTGTTTCCGAGCATGAGTGTTTTTTTCTCCGTCGGAATTCCATACGGACGAACGGAATTTTCTCTTTCTAAGTCCATCGGAAATTTCCGACGGAAAAAGTCCGATGGGGCATACAAGCGTTCGGGATATCCGATGAAAAAAATTCCGTCTGACTTTTTTCATCGGAAATTCCGGCCGTGTGTACGCGGCGTTAGGGACTTCTTAGGCGGAGGAGAAGATCAGTTGGCCCTTTAGCCCAGGCACCTGCAGATATGAGCGCATTTCCGCAAGCCTCATCACCTACAGAAGCCTTTCTCAACTTTTGAACCCCCCCCCCAGAGGAACCCTTAACCACTTCAGCCCCGGACCATTTGGCTGGCCAATGACCGGGCCACTTTTTGCGATTCGGCACTGCATCGCTTTAACTGACAATAGCGCGGTTGTGCGACGTGGCTCCCAAACAAAATCGACATCCTTTTTTTTCCCACAAATAGAACTTTCTTTTGGTGGTATTTGATCACCTCTGCGGTTTTTATTTTTTGTGCTATAAACAGAAATAAAGCGACAATTTTGAAAAAAAATGCAATATTTTTTACTTTTTGCTATAATAAATATCCCCAAAAATGTACAAAAATTAAAAAAAAATTCCTCAGTTTAGGCCGATACGTATTCTTCTACATATTTGCCAGTCGGCAAATTCAAAGCAACGTACAGGTACGTTGCTTTGCGCAGCCGTGCCATTCTCCCGACATATATGTACAGGCGGCGGTCGGCAAGTGGCTAAAGCCCCGCAAATGCCAAGCAAAGCTCCTGTCACAAAAAAAAAAAAAAAAATGGTTACCTTACAGTCCTGGTCACACGTTGTGTTTGCTACGCTTCAAAAATGTTACCGCTTTTCCCTTTCTTGGTGCGTCAAAGTGTCTCCAAAGTCACCATAGAAGTCTATGACAACGTTTGCTTATGGCACCGGGTCTTTTATTCAGCGTAAGCTTTGCTTTGTTTTTGGAGGTATTGCAAGTATGAGATATCCAAAGATGCACAGAAAACAAACACGGGAACTGGAAAGACATTAGCAGTCACTTCCAGTTCATGTGTATGTATTCTGGAAATCTCTGGTGCAGACGTCACATCTGGTGTGCAGCGTGGAGCAGCAGAAAAGGTGAGCGGGGTCTGAACTGGAGCAACTAGCAGATGGCACATGTGGTGTGCAACATGGGAAAGCTATAGCAGAAGTGAGTGGGGACCGGAGAGAGAGAGAAAGAGAGAGAGAGAGAGAGAGAGAGAGAGAGAGAGAGAGAGACTGTACCCAGGGGCGGACTGACCAGTCGGACACTTGGGCACTGCCTGAGGGCCCCATCAGAGTTGCCAGCCTCAGTTAAACCAGGGACAGTATGTAAAAATCAGTTTTCTTTAAAAAATCCCAAATTTATAGCTGCCCCGCCTCTCCAGTACCTTTTCAGTGTGTGTGTGTGTGTGTATACTGTGTGTATATACTGTGTATGTATACTGTATGTGTGTATATACTGTGTATGTATACTGTGTGTGTGTGTGTGTATATACTGTGTATGTATACTGTGTGTGTGTGTATATTGTGTATGTATACTGTGTGTGTGTATATACTGTGTATGTATACTGTGTGTGTGTGTGTGTATATACTGTGTATGTATACTGTGTGTGTGTATATACTGTGTATGTATACTGTGTGTGTGTGTATATACTGTGTATGTATACTGTGTGTGTGTGTGTATATACTGTGTATGTATACTGTATGTGTGTATATACTGTGTATGTATACTGTGTGTGTGTGTGTGTATATACTGTGTATGTATACTGTGTGTGTGTATATACTGTGTATGTATACTGTGTGTGTGTGTGTGTATATACTGTGTATGTATACTGTGTGTGTGTATATACTGTGTATGTATACTGTGTGTGTGTGTGTGTATATACTGTGTATGTATACTGTGTGTGTGTGTATATACTGTGTATGTATACTGTATGTGTGTATATACTGTGTATGTATACTGTGTGTGTGTGTGTATATACTGTGTATGTATACTGTATGTGTGTATATACTGTGTTTGTATACTGTATGTGTGTGTATATACTGTGTATGTATACTGTATGTGTGTGTGTATATACTGTGTATGTATACTGTGTGTGTGTGTATACTGTGTGGCCCCATAATCTATTGCCTGGGGGACCCATAATCTCCTATTACCCGGGGGCCCCCATAATCTCTTATTGCCCGGGGGCCCCATGAGTTGTCAGTCCGCCCCTGACTGTACCTGATGGGAGCTTAAGGTGGTAATGGGAGCCTCTCAGGTCCTGATGATGAGGAGAACTGTAGGTTTGCTATAGCAGTTAGGCTGCATCTACACCATCTTTACCCACTGAGGGACGTTTACTGAGGGCTTGAAGTGCAGAAGTAACACCCAAAAAGGAAGAATTGATAAGGTAGTTAGATGCAAATAATGTATTTTATTATACATTAACAGCCAACACATTTCAGGAGTTATAGTATCCCCCAGGCCCGGACTGGCCATAGGGCATAACGGGCATATGCCCGGTGGGCTGCGGCGGCCCGCAGGCTGCCGGTGGGCCGCATGTAACGTCTCCCCCCAGTGTAACATGCAGGAGGTCCAGAACTGTTAGGGGGGTGTCTGTGTAACAAACTGTGGGGGGCTGTGTAATATAAAGGGGTCCAGAGGTTCGGTGCTATGTAATGTAAAGGGGTCCAGAGGTGCAGGGTGTTGTGTAATGTAAAGGGGTCCAGAGGTGCAGGGTGCTGTGTAATGTAAAGGGGTCCAGAGGTGCAGGGGGCTGTGTAATGTAAAGTGGTCCAGAGGTGCAGGGTGCTGTGTAATGTAAAGGTGTCCAGAGGTGCAGGGGGCTGTGTAATGTAAAGGTGTCCAGAGGTGCAGGGGGCTGTGTAATGTAAAGGTGTCCAGAGGTGCAGGGGGCTGTGTAATGTAAAGGTGTCCAGAGGTGCAGGGGGCTGTGTAATGTAAAGGTGTCCAGAGGTGCAGGGGGCTGTGTAATGTAAATGGGTCCAGAGGTGCAGGGGGCTGTGTAATGTAAAGTGGTCCAGAGGTGCAGGGTGCTGTGTAATGTAAAGGGGTCCAGAGGTTCAAGGTGCTGGAACCCCACATCCCATCATTAACCACCGCGCCCCCCCCCCCCCGGGGTGCTCAGTCTAAAATGCCCGGGCCTATTTTTTGTCCCAATCCAGGCCTGGTATCCCCCTTCCTCAGGGATTGACTGTACAGCCGAGTGATCCAACAGTGTAAAGTACAATTGTTGCCACAAATGCCTTAGTGTTTGTACATTGTTCTGATATTTAAGTCTTGATTTAGTGAGTTGAAAGGTAGAAACTCTCCTGTGCTTTCAAACCCTTAGGAAGGGACCTCTGTTAACCCCAACATGCGGTGGCCCACCAACCTATAGTAAAAGATGAACTTTTGCCCCTAACCATCACATATGTTCAAGTTCTGTACTACTGAGACAGCAGATCGAGGGGATTTGTCGATCACTGTGGAGAGACAAAAATTCTTGCTTTATGAAGAATGTCTTCCGCACAACAAGCTAGGCTTTAAATGGTACTTATGGACAATTACCTAGGGCAGTGTTTCTCAATTCCAGTCCTCAGGCCCCCCCAACAGGTCAGGTTTTCAGGATTTCCCTCAGATGAAAATGCTGTGGTGATTACTAAGGCAGTGAAACTGATCAAATCACCTGTGCAAAATAATGGAAATCCTGAAAACCTGACCTGTTGGGGGGGCCTGAGGACTGGAATTGAGAAACACTGACCTAGGGTAACAGCATCTACATTTAAACATTGTAAAGTTATATGGGCGAGGGGTGCATGAAATGGTAAAGAGATCCCAAGGCTCTCTACAGTTCAGGAAACCTTCTATTTGGTGGTTTTTACAGATGAAATAAAGAAAGACCACAAAGAACTTAGTAAATGTCAAAAGAACAAGCCAACAGGTTTCGGAGGTTCTGAAAATCCCCTTCATCAGGGCCTGAGCATGTTGGCAGAAATGAGGATTGTCCCAGGCATGCAATCAGCAATCAGTACGTTACGCACGTCGCCATTCACAAACACGTCGGGGCGCCGTAATTTCGCGCAAAGCACGTCGGGAAATTTACTAACGGAGCATGCGCAGAACGTTCGGCGCGGGAGCGCGCCTAATTCAAATGGTACACACCCCATTTGAATTAGGCGGGCTTGCGCCGGACGTCTTTACGTTACTCCGCCGCAAGTTTATACTCAAGTGCTTTGTGGATCAAGCACTTTATGAGAAAAACTTGCGGCGGTGTAACGTAAAGACTATACGTTACGCCGCCGCATTTGTACCTGAATCTGGCCCTCAGATGCTAAAGAAAGAGAGAGGAATAAGCAGAGGAAGATCAACATAAAGTAATGAAAGAACGTACAAAACAAGGCAGAGCAAAGCTCAATTTTTACACTGGATTAGAACAGAATGGACAGACAAAAAGAAGGACATAGAAATAAAAGGGATACATAGTAATATAAACGGAATATACAGAAAACAAAGAAATTATATATATATATATATATATATATATATATATATATATATATATATATATATATATATATATATATATATATATATATATATATATATATATATATATATATATATATATATATATATATATATATAAAATAAAGGAATGAATGTATAAGGAAAATACAGAGAAATAAAAGAATATATAAATATATATATAAAAAATGAATATATAAAGAAATAAATGATAATACACAGAAATAAAAGACTATGGGCCAGATTCACGTAGATCAGCGGATCTATAGATCCGCTCGATCTACGTGATTTAAGATCCGCTCCCGCAAGTTTGAGAGGCAAGTGGCTAATTCACAAACCACTTACCTCCAAACTTGCGGCGGCGGATCCTAAATCCCCCGGCGGAATTCAAATTCCGCGGCTAGGGGGAATGTACTATTTAAATCAGGCGCGTTCCCGCGCCGATTTAAATGCGCATGCGCCGTCCGGGGAATTTCCCGGCGTGCATTGCTCCCACTGACGTCACTAGGACGTCAGTGGTTTCGACGTGAGCGTGACTTGCGACGCGCGTGTTTGTGAATCGGCGTACGCAAACGACGTTAGAAAATTCAAATTCGACGCGGGAACGCCGGCTATACTTAACATTGGCTGCGCAAGATAAAAGCAGGGGTAAGTATACGACGGGAAAGCCGCTACGGAAACGTCGTAAGAAGACTGCGTCGGGTCCGCGTACGTTCGTGAATTTGCGTATCTCGCTGATTTACATATTATTCAACGTAAATCAGCGGGAACGCCCCCGGCGCCATTTTCAAATTGAAAATAAGATCCGACAGTGTAACACTGTCGGATCTTAGCCATATCTATGCGTATCTGATTCTATGAATCAGACGCATAGATAGGACCAGTGTAAGTCAGAGATACGACGGAGTATCAGGAGATACACCATCGTATCTCTTTGTGAATCTGGCCCTATATATAGAAAAATAAATGAATATATAAAGAATTAAAGAAATATACACCGAAATAATGGAATGTATAAAGTAATAAGATAATGTATAGATATATAAAGGAATATACATAGAAATAAAATAAATGTATAAACAAATAATGGAATATATAGAGATATAAAGAAACGTATAGGAAAATACAGGTATGTATAGAGGAATAAAGCAATCTACAGAGAAATGATAGACTATATAGAGAAATAAAGGGAATGTATAGACACATGTACAGATAAATGAAATGAATATCCAGAGACATAAATGATCGGACAAGTTGTCAGCTCCGTAGTTCAGCCTTTGCTCTGGCTCCCCCCACAGGCTGTCAGTGGAAGTGCAGGCAGAGTGTAGCTGCGCTCAGAGCTCCGTCTCTCCAGCCCGGAGAACATGTCCCGCTTGTTCCGCTTGTTCTGATAGAAGAACGTCTCTCAGTCTCAGCACCGGAGCCGTTACCTTCTCTCACCGGGATGGACAGTGCCCTCTTCCTCCGCTGCCTCCTCCTCTCCCTGGTAGCCCCCCGGAGTGATGGAGCCAGGAACAGAAGACCCGTCTTCTCCGGGTCAGTCCAGGAGAACCGACCGGCAGGGACCAGAGTGAACGGACTGACCGTCCACCTGAACCGTCTGAGCCGGGAGCCGTGGTGTTCCCTGGTGGCAGGGCGGAGGTGGCACCTGCAGCTCCTGGGCGAGGACGAGACTCACTTTGAGCTTTATTTCCAGCACCGGTTCGCCCAGCTGTCCCTCAGGACCTCCCAGGAGCTGGACCGGGAGCGCCGCTCCAGATATCTCCTCAAACTAGGGCTATGCTGCAAACTTTGCCTGTCCCCCGAGCACACGGTGACAGAACTGGCCCTGCTCACTATCCATGTCCTGGACCTCAATGACAATGCCCCTCAGTTCAGCCCCACCACCAACCTGTCCAGGATCAGCCTGGATGTCACCACCAGACTCAAGTCTGAGGTCTATAGGGTGAGGGCACAGGACGCCGACCTGGGCACCAACGCCGACCTGGTCTACTTTGCAGACCCCATCAGCAACTATTTCTTTGTCATCCCCAAAACTGGCCAGGTGGTTTTGGTGGAGTCCATTCTGAACCTCAAGAAGAGCGTCAACTTGACTATATTTGCCAGGGACCATGGGCAGCCTCCTTTGGTCAGTGCCCCCTTGGAAGTGGAGATCTGCCCCAGGATGAAGAAGTTCGGGGCAATGGATAGAGAAGAGGTGACTAGGCTGAAACGGTCCCTGGAGGTAGACTCATCTTCTCCATCCACCATTGGTGACTCCTTCTTGAAGATCTCCAGTAAGCCTACAAAATTAGAGAATGGCAGCCTGAAACAATCACCAACTATAGCTTTTCCTGGTGGTACCACTGCTGGGGCCCCTTTGGAGGTACAACCGATGCTGAAACTTCTTGCTGAGGATACCCCTTTTGAGTTCCCTGGGATTAGAGACCTTCCTTTAGCCGATATGGAGGACATTCTGAGACTTAAACTATCCAATTACTCCCCAGAACCCTCAACCACCCATGAGGACCCAACTGATGGATCATATACCAGCCCGATGGAAGAGAAGCCCTCTCCAAGAAGAAAGACCTTCTCAACATTGTCTTCAGGTTCTGGTAATATGTCTGTTCCAGAGAATATCACTGTTGGGCCCTCTTTAGAACTGAGTATATTCTCAAGGAGAAAGAACCTTGGTATACCAGACTCCTCTACCACCCACGAGGACCCAACTGATGGATCATATAACAGCACTATGAAAGAGAAGCCCTCTCCAAGAAGAAAGACCTTCTCAACATTGTCCTTAGGTTCTGGTAATATGTCTGTTCCAGAGAATATCACTGCTGGGCCCTCTTTAGAACTGAGTATATTCTCAAGGAGAAAGAACCTTGGTATACCAGACTCCTCTACCACCCATGAGGACCCAACTGATGGCTCATATACCAGCCCAATGGAAGAGAAGCCCTCTCCTAGAAGAAAGACCTTCTCAACATTGTCTTCAGGTTCTGGTACTATGTCTGTTCCAGAGAATATCACGGTTGGGCCCTCTTTAGAACTGAGTATATTCTCAAGGAGAAAGAACCTTGGTATACCAGACTCCTCTACCACCCATGAGGACCCAACTGATGGATCATATACCAGCCCAATGGTAGAGAAGCCCTCTCCAAGAAGAAAGACCTTCTCAACATTGTCTTCAGGTTCTGGTACTATGTCTGTTCCAGAGAATATCACTGTTGGGTCCTCTTTAGAACTGAGTATATTATCAAGGAGAAGGAACCTTGGTATACCAGACTCCTCTACCACCTATGAGGACCCAACTGATGGCTCATATACCACCTCTATGGATGTGGAGCCCTCTCTAAGAAAAAATACCTTCTCAACTCAATGCCCTCCATCGTCTTCAGGCTCTTGTAATGCGTCAGTTCCAGAGGATATCATAGTTGGGTCCTCTTTAGAACTGGGTATTTTCTCAAAGAGAAAGAACCTTGGTATACCAGACTCCTCTATCACTAATGAGGCCAGCACTGATGGTTTATATAGCACCACTATGGATGTGGAGCCCCCTCAAAGGAAAAAGATCTTCTCAGCTATGGACAAACCCATATGTTCCTCATTGTCTTCAGGCTCCTGTACCACCTTTGGGTCTCCATTAGAAGGGGGTATCTTCTCAAGGATAAAGAACCATGCTATACCAGACTCCTTTACCACCAACGAAGACATCACCGATGGCCCAGTTAGCACTGTCAGTAGAATGGAGCTCTCTCCAGGAATAAAGACCTTTTCAAGAGAAGATAAAGACATGGACAAACCAAAAGGTCCCTCATTGTCTTCACACTCCTCTGCTGTGCCAGTTCCTGAGGGTTCCATCACTGACAGTAACCTAGAAGTGGGGTTCTACCCTAGGGTCAAAGAACTGGCTGTTGACTATATAGAGGAGGTCATCTGGGGACAGAACAGGCTGAAACGGTCCCCTGTGTCACCAGATTCCTTCTCTGCCGTCTCCATTGCTGAGGATACCCCTGTTGGCTCCATCATTACCACCTTGGTATCTAGAGAGCTTCAGTCTCCTTGGTATGAGCTGGTGTCGCCCTCCCCTGAAGACTCTCCTGTTGCTGTGAATAGGGAAAATGGGGAAGTGTTGCTGATCAGCACCTTGGACAGGGAATCTCAGGACAGCTATGAGTGTCTCATCAAAGAGCAGGAGAGAGCTGGTAAGAGGCCTTTGCTGGGGTCCTACGGGGCTCATGCCTATCATTATCTTTAATAATAGTCAAACTGTTTTATTAAAAACTTTCATTAGATTGTACAACATCAGAATGATCAGAGGGTGCCTTAAGGCTTTTAAATGTGACATACCGTTTAAAAGATTGGTGCAGAAGAGAGCAGCAATTTGCATGGAAATCTGTGATAGTATTGAACATTTAGTGGAGCAATTTACCTGTATGTAGTATTTTTTTTTTTAAATCAGTTAAAGGGCCAGTCCATGCGGGGACGGGGGTGCTTTAAAATGTTTTTATTTTTTTTCTTATTCATTTTATTTATTTAAATTTGTTTTACATTGTTTTTGATCACTTTTATTGCGGTCACAATGAATGTAAACATCCCTTGTGACAGGAGTAGGTGGTGACAGGTACTCTTCATGGAGACATCAGGGGGGGGGGGATTTCACTTCAAAGTAATCAGATCCCCAAAAACTGTGATTCTGAATACTGTAGAATTGTTTTGAATCTGGCGCCTTTGGCAGACAAGTAAACCGGAAGTGACGTTGTGACGTCGCTTCCGTGTTTACAGAGAGAAGACTGGAACAAAGCCGTTTGCGGCTTCGTGCTAGTCTGTCTTTAGTTGCCGGAAGTGGCGGATGGAGGATCGGGTCTCCCGGTGGGACGGGAGGCCTGGTAAGAGTGGCGGAAGGTGGCAGAAGGGGGGGGGGGGTTGACAACCAAGCAGCATCGGTTGTCAGGGCCGCCATCAGGAATTATGGGGCCCCTTACACAGCTTCAGGCATGAGCCCCCTGGAGCAAAGAACCGGGGGGGGGGGGGGGCGGCTGCCGCCTGATTGAGAAGCGAGGGGGGGTTGCCGCGAATTAAGAAGCGGGGGGGGCCCTTTACAAAAAAAAGAAGAAATAAAAGGAAAATATATATAAAAAAAGGGGGGTAGCCATCCGGGGCCCTGGGGACCTCCGGACCTCTAAAAAAAAAAAAAATTGTCCCTTTAATAAAAAATAAAATAAAAATATATTTTACTAAATATATTTTTTTTTATAAAAAATGAATAAAAAAAAAAAAAGAGGGGGTCCTGTGGGCCTCCGGGCCCCTGGGGACCTCTAAAAAATAAAACAAATTGGCCCTTTAATAAAAAAATAAAATAAAAATATATTTAAAAAAATATATTTTTTTTATTAAAAATTAATAAGGGGGGTTGCCATCTGGGCCCTGTGGGCCTCCGGGCCCCTGGGACCTCCGGACCCCTTACAGGTGTGCTGCCTGTACCCCCCTGATGGCGGCCCTGTCGGTTGTTATTCCTGGAAAGCCGCCTGCAGCTGTGGGCATCATCCTGGTATAACCCCCTAAAGCTGAGGACGCATATATGCGTAAGCTCGGCGCAAAGGTGTTAAACGCGTTTTTTTGGGGGCGGGGGATAAAAAAAAAAAAAAACACACTAAAGTTAGCCTGATTTTTTATTGTATAATGTGAAAGATGATGCGAATAGAAACCTAACACGTCACGCTTTAAAATTGCGCACACTTGTGGAATGACGCCAAACTTCAGTACTTATAAATCGCCATAGGTGACGCTTTAATATTTTTTACAGGCTACCTGTTTAGAGTTACAGAGGAGGTCTAGTGCTAGAATTATTGCTCTCGCTCTACCAATCGCTGTGTATGTAACCTGTGTGTATTGGGCTCTGATACAAGCCAGTGCCTCACCGCACGTCCCTGCTGTGCATGCACCACTTACGTCATCGCTCTGAGCCAATAGAAATGTCTACTACATGGTGCAAATCTAGACTTACAAGTAAGACCTGCTATAAGTTTACCTGTAGGGCAATGACTGCAGCCCAAAAGGTATTGCTGATGGTTTTTTCCAGGTGCTGGTCTCAGGGGTCACCCACATGGCTGGGGTTCTACCTGGAACTCAGAAAGTTATAATTTGCTAATAGAAAATGTTTTTACAGCAGCCCCAGGGTGTGACAGTACTGAGAGAGCCAGTGCCAGCTAACAGAGGAGCATAATCCTTTCCAGGAGAATGCTTGTAATCCAAAGCACTCGCATATCAAAGCGAGTTTCCCCATAGAAGTCAATGGAAACGAAGATAATTTGTTCCGCATTGACTTCTATTGCATGCAATACGTGGCGCTTAGTCATGGGAATTCCTTCATTTTCATTGTAAGCACCCGTCAGTAGTAAATAGTTTGTTTCAACTCTCGGATACATCTGCAGGGCAGCTTATTCTGTTGCAAAGCAACAGACTTACAGTCCAGATCACCAGGGGAAAATAAAAGAAAGCCAAAAAAAGAAAACAAATGCAGCCACCACATCTAAGAATTGGTAAGCTGCCCTATAATAAAACTTATACTGCTGTAAGTTCTGTTGTGTGTCAGTTAGCAGCAGTGGCAGTGCGTCCATAGGGACGCAGGAGCGCCGCCCCCTCTGGCTCGCTCACAGACAGTAAAATATACAGATTCATACACTGTATGAATCTGTATATTTTCGCCGCCGCCGCCCACTATTCAGCTGGCCGGATGTTGAGCGCCGGTCAGCTGAATAGCGGCAGCTGACTGGCTGTGTGGAAGTGCCTATCAGGGCCAGCGGCCCTGAGGCTGTAGTCGGCTACCTGAAGCTCATCCTCGGGACGTACCGGCCGTACGTCCGAGGATAAGACTGACAGGCGTCTCAGCCAATCAGGTAACCTGATTGGCTGAAGCGTCATCGAGGTCGGGACGAGGGACATCGAGGGACGTAGAAGCCATAAAGGTAAGTGCCAGGGGGGGGGGGGGGGGACTGGGCACGGTGGCTACAAGTGGGGGCACAGTGACTACAAGTGGGGGCACAGTGGCGACAATTGGGGGCACAGTGGCGACAATTGGGGGCACAGTGGCGACAATTGGGGGCACAGTGGCGACAATTGGGGGCACAGTGGCGACAATTGGGGGCACAGTGGCTGTGTTTGATGGCATAGTGGTGACAATTGATGGCACAGTAGCTGCGTTTGATGGCATGGCACGGTGGCTGCGTTTTGATGGCACGGTGGCTGCGTTTTGATGGCATGGCACAGTGGCTGCGTTTGGATGGCACAGTGGTTGCGTTTTGATGGCACAGTGACTGCATTTGATGGCATGGCACAGTGGTGACAATTGATGGGCACAGTGAGGCTGCAATTGTTTTTGTTTTTTTTCCATTTGCGCCCCCCCAAAAATTTTGAGCACCAGCTGCCACTGGTTAGAAGTTTGGAGCAGTTTTCAGCCATTGCAGACAGCGAGGTCGGAGATCACAGAAGACCACTTTAGATTTGTTGTTTTCTGTATTTGTAACAATCACTAAACAGCATTTTGGAGTAAAAAAGAAACAATGTTACTGATGTGATGTGCGCTCTGGCTGGATTTTTAAATAATGGTAAATGTGTATCAGTATGTATCATTTCCATCAAAAAACTAGTTTATTGTGCAACAATTGATTGCTACAGAAGCAAAGTCTTTATCTATTACTATGTGCGAGATTATCTGATCCCAACTCTAAGGGTCAGTCCACCCAAAAGAGATGCTTCAGTTTCTTCCATCACTTGGGGGCGCCATTGGTGACATCTCTTATGGAGAATGTAATAGAAGGGGCCAACCCTTTTTTAAATTGGGATCTCATTTTCCAGCCACAGAGACCTGATCCTTAGTCTTGCTTTTGGAAGACAAAATGACACTTGTCTGGTAATCTTACAAATTTGTCCAGGGGAGAAAGTCACACCTGGCCCATAGACTTGCACTGGGAGGAGTGGGTCACACCTGGCCCATAGACTTGCACTGGGAGGAGTGGGTCACACCTGGCCCATAGACTTGCACTGGGAGGGGTGGGTCACACCTGGCCCATAGACTAGCACTGGGAGGAGTGGGTCACACCTGGCCCATAGACTTGCACTGGGAGGAGTGGGTCACACCTGGCCCATAGACTTGCAGTGGAGTCAGTGTCACCTGTCCCATAGATTTCATTAGGAAAGAGACACACACCCATCCCATAGTCTTGCTTTAACAGACTCACACATGTCCTATGGACTCGCAGAGGTGAATAGAGTCACTGGGAGAGAAAGCTATAATCTGTCCCAAAGACTTGCATTAATAAAAAGTGTGTCACACCTGCTTCCTAGACCTACATTGGGTGAAAGCTACATATGTGCTGTACACCTGCATTGACAGAACGCAGCACCTGTCCCATAGACTTTCATTGGGAGAGACTAGATAGAGTGACAGCTAACTTATGCTTGCATTGGTAAAAGAGCCACACCTGTCCCATAGACTTACATTGGGAGAGAGATTCACACCTGTCCCATAGACTAGCACTGGAGGAGACAGTGACACCTGTCCCATAGACTTGCAGTGGAGTCAGTGACACCTGTCCCATAGACTTGCAGTGGAGTCAGTGACACCTGTCCCATACGTTCATTAGGAAAGAGACACCCACCCATCGTCTTCACAGAGATAATTGCACCTGTCCAATCAACAATCAAGGGGAAAGAGACTCACACCTGTCCAATATAGACTAACACTGAGCGAGAGGGTAACACCTGTCCCATAGACTTGCATTGGCAGAGAGAATCATACTTGTTCCATAGACTAATAATAGGAGAAAGATTATGAGACAGGTGTGATTCAAGGACAGAGGATCACACCTGTCCCATAGACTATCATTAAGGTCACACCTGTCCCATAGACCAGTGGTCATCAACCCTGTCCTGCAGGGCCCACTAACAGGCCAGGTTTGCAAGATAACTGAACTACATCACAGCTGATATCATTTGCTCCTCAGTGATTGCAGTATTCTAGACTGCATCTCCCCAGGTAATACATAAAACCTGACCTGTTAGTGGGCCCTGCAGGACAGGGTTGATGACCACTGCCATAGACTATCATTAAGGTCACATCTGTCCGATAGACTATCATTAAGGTCACATCTGTCCGATAGACTATCATTAAGGTCACACCTGTCTCATAGACTATCATTTAGAGAGGGTCCCACAGACCTGCATTGGCAGAGAGAATCACCCCTGTCCCATACACTTGCTCTGGCAATTAGGAAACCTGTTGCACACCTGTCTATAATGCAGGAGAGTTTTTTCCCACCGCAGGCAAGAAATTCCTCAAAACTACCAACTGGACCTCAACCTTTCTTAGATGCATGAAGCATAGAGAATGGAAGTTGCAGAGCACAGGGCCAGGAAGCAGACCCTCCCAGCTAACATGTGAGGTACTCTCTGGGATGTTGCTGCAGTGTATTATCTAGAACTGGGACTGTTCTCACTTTAGCACAGTTGAATAGTTTGCTGGATATCATTAGCAATGCTTTTATTGATTTCAGTTTGATCTCATTCATGTGAGACTGAGAGAAGACAGTTCTTCCCCTTTAAATTTATGATTGTAAAAGAAAGCCGCAAGGCCGTGTCTGGATACTGAAGATAATTATTCAACATGGCGGCATCCACTGCCAATTTAATGTTATAATGTATTTGTTACAAGTAAAACAATTCATGCTTTCATATATTGGACTTTCCCACCAGTCCCTGGATCCAAAGAGCTTACAATCTAAGGTCCCTATCTCATTGGCATTATACATACACATATTAGGGCCAAGGAGACAGGAGTCTGTGCTTGCAAGAAAACCCGCATGCAAACTCCATGTAGGTAGTGTCATGGTTGGGATTTGAACTGAAGACCCCAGTGCTAACCACTAAGCCAGTGTTTCTCAACTCCAGTCCTTGGGGTGCACCAACAGGTCATGTTTTCAGGATTTCCCTCAGATCAAACTGCTGTGGTAATTACTAAGGCAGTGAAACTGATAAAATGACCTGTGCACAATAATGTAAAGCATGAAAACAAGACCTGTTGGTGCGCCCCGAGGACTGGAGTTGGGAAACACTGCACTAAGCCACTGTGTAACGCCCATGCACGTTGGGGGGGGGGGGTGTTGCATATATACTCGTTTTGTGCGTGTTTTTGTGTTGCGTGCGACAAACGTGCCAAAGTAGCATATGTAGCTTTCTGAGCAATGAAGTTTGCACATTTTTTTAACCACACATTTCGCCGCATTTGTCAAGCTTTTTCCACACAGAAGAACACGTCTGCTTGCGGCATTTGGGATATCGTTAACAATGAATTACACCACAAATGCAACAAACAGTTTTCTCAAAGTGCGAAAAACAATGGGGCCTAATTCTAACAACACTTTGGCACTCCCAAAAAAAAAATCCCCAGAGAAATTGTACTCTCCTGCTGCTTTCTGACACACCTATGCGCTTTTTTTTTGGTGCGGTTTCTGTTTTGCAGAAACGCACTACACTCCATTGAAGATGGTTTCCTATGGTACACGTTCACATATATGCGTTTTTCATCCGGTGTAATTTTGGTAAGGGTCGGGGACTTTTTTTCCCTCAGCAGATTGCGTTTTGCGTGTAAAAGTCTTCAAGGGAGCCGCACCAGAAACGCAAGTGTTGCTTCTTTGATGCATTTTTTTGATGCGTTTTGCCTTTTTTGCTTTTCACTTTAATACACCGTGTGTAGCTGATTGCCAAGGAGCGGGCTTTGGGGCGGGGTCTTTTGGGTCTGGTATGGATTTTGAGGGGAACCCTACACAAAAATGTAAAAACAAAGATGGGGTGGGGTTCCCCCCAAAATCCATACCAGACCCTTATGAGCATGCCGCCTGGCAGGTCAGAAAAGGGAGAGGACAAGCAACCCCCCCGAACCATAACAGGCCACATGCCCTCAACATAGGAGGGTGCTTTGGGGCAGGGGGGGCCTTTTGGGTCTGGTATGGATTTTGAGGGGAACCCTACACAAAAATTTGAAAAATAAATTGGGGTGAGGCTCCCCCAAAATCCATACCAAACCCTTATCCGAGAATGCAGCCTGGCAGGTCAGGAAAGGTAGGGGACAAGCAAGCACCCCCCCCTCCTGGACCATACCAGGCTACATGCCCTCAACATGGGTGGGTGATTTGGGGCAGGGGGGACCCGACACCATTTAATAAAAAATATTGGTGTGGGGTTCCCCTCAAAATCAATACCAGACCCAAAGGGTTTTTGCCGATTTTATTGCTGGTAATTCTTGTTTTTACAATTAGTTATCAGTGGGGACGCCTGCTCATTAGTTGTTAAAGACGTGGTGGCCGACTTCTCAGAAGTTGGAGCGGGTACTTGTCAAAACCAGTTACCCGCTCCCCCCCCCCCACTGCCAAATGCAGAAGCGGAGGGGTGGAGGAGGCACAAGCGGAGCTTCACCTTTTGGGTGGGGCCCCTCTTTGACAACCAACTATACACAGAGTGTCATGGAGAAAAGAAAACGCATGTAAAACATTTGCATTTTTGATGCAGGTCCATTGAAGTCTATTGCACGCAAAACGCAATCTGCTGCAGGGGGAAAAGTCCCTTAAATTTTCAAAAATGCAGCGGCCAAAAAACGCAGACTTTTGAACGTGTACCATAGGAAACCATGTTAAATTGACTGTAGTGCGTTTCCACAAACTGCAAAACGCACAAAAACGATTTCACCTCTATTCCTGTTCTGGTGACAACCTTGATACAAACAAAGCATCTTTGAATTCATATCTATTCAGCTATGTATGTCTCAATAAAACTTTGCCCCTCCAGATTGAATAGCTATTTTTTAGCGGGAACGCGGCCGAATGCAGTTCCTGCACTGCCAGCATTGAATGTATGCAATGGCAAGAGGCGCTGAAGTGTGCTAGATGGTCTATTGATGTTAGCTGCAGGGGAATCTGTTGTTACTGGTAAAGGGATCTATTGTTACTGGGGCGGGGGCATTTTTGCTTGCAGAAATCTACTGTTGAGGGAGAGGTCTTTTGTTGATGGCTACTGGAGGGTCTATTATTACTGGCTGCTCTGTGATCTGTTGTTGCTGGTGGACAAATCCTCTTGGGTGTATTTTTACTGGTGGGTATTTTGTTGCAAGAGGGGTCTATTGTTGCTGAAGGTTATTTTGTTGCAGGGAGGATCTATTGTTGCTGGCGGACAAGTCTTCTTAAGAGTGTATTTTTGCTGGGGTGGATCTATTGTTGCTGGGGAGGGGACGGGGGGGGGGGGTATTTTGATGCGGGGCAGGGCTATTGTTTGCTACAGGGGATCTATTTTACTGCGTTTACATAGTTACATAGTTAGTCAGGTTGAAAAAAGACACAAGTCCATCCAGTTCAACCACAAAAAATAAAAAAACAAAATAAAAAACACAGTACAATCCTATACACCCAACTCCATACCCATTTAATGTTTAATGTTGTTTAATGTTTTCATTAACAAATTCAATACAAAGCACAGCAACACAATACTTGATTTCCTAAAGGGGGCGATACTGGGAGGTGGGTAGTGGTTGGAACCAAGGAACGGTGCTTGGAGGTGGAAGTGTGGGGTGGGTGGAGACAAGGAACAGTGCTTGGAGGTGGGTGGGGGGTGGAGACGGGGAATGATGCTCAGAGGTGGGTGGGGGGTGGAGACAAGAAATGATGGTTGGAGATGGGTGGAGACAAGGAACGGTGCTCAGAGGTGGGTAAAGGGTTGAGACAGGGAATGGTGTTTGGAGGTGGGTGGGGGATGAAAACGTGGAATGGTGCGCAGATGTAGGTAGGGGGTGGAGACAAGGAACAGTGCTCAGAGGTGGGTGGAAAGCGAAGATAGGGAACGGTGCTCAGAGGTGGGTGGGGGATGGAGACGTGGAATGGTGCGCAGATGTAGGTAGGGGGTGGAGACAAGGAACACTGCTCAGAGGTGGGTGGAAGGCGAAGATAAGCAACAGTGCTCGGAGGTGGGTGGGAGGGGGGGATTGAAGACAAGGAACGGTGCTTGGATGTAGGTGGGGGTAGAGACAAGGAATAGTGCTCAGGTGTGGGTGGAGGGTAGAGACAAGGAACGGTGTTCGCATGTGGGTGGGGGTGGAGACAAGGAACGGTGCTCGGAGGAGGGTTGGGGGGGTGGAGACAAGGAATGGTGCTCGGAGGAGGGTTGGGGGGTGGAGACAAGGAACGGTGCTCGGAGGAGGGTTGGGGGGTGGAGACAAGTAACGGTGCTCGGAGGTCGGTGGGCGGTGGAGAGAAGGAACATCGCTCAGAGGTGGATTGGGGGGGGGGGGGGGGGAGATAAGTAACGGTGCTCGGAGGTGGAGACAAGGAACGGTGTTTGGAGGTGGGTGGAGGGTCAAGACAAGGCACGGTGCTCGGAGGTGGGAGGTGGTGGAGACAGGGAATGGTACTTGGAGGTGGGTGGTGGGGTGGAGACAAGCAACTGTGCTTGGTGGGTGGTGGAGAGAAGGAACGGCGCTCGGAGGTAGGTTGGGGGGTGGAGACAAGGAACGGTGCTCAGGGGTGGGGACAAGGAACGGTGCTCGGAGGCGGGTAGGGGGTGGAGACAAGGGGTAAATTAGAAGGAGGGAGTACTTGCACCTATTTCTTGAGAAAAAAAAAAGCCCTGGATAGAGCGCTCGCCATTTGCTGTACCATATTTTGCTTTAACAAGGATTCCAACCCATCCCTATATCCCTAAAACTACAAAAAAAAACTTTTGGCTGGAGATACACTTAAATCCAATTAGTGAACTGCTGTGTGCGCGTTTTTTCTTCTTCTTTAGATCACATTTAAAGGGCCGCACCATGTTTAATGTAAAAGGCGTAAGCACCCCTTGAACCAGTCGGAAGCCTTCCTAAGGGAAGGTGGCGGCGGAGGAGCTTTGATGTAAATTCATAGGCGAGAAAAAGAGAAAATATCCAGCCACTTAGAAAAAAAAAAAAAAAAAAAGAAGCAGAAAAAAGCGTAATGCATGTGTAGCCGCTGCGAGTTTCTTCCCCCGATGCACTCTAAGGTACACAAGCCCCAGAAATATTCAACACAATTCAGAATCACACGACGTTAACGGCAGATAAGACGCCAAAACGCATTCTCCTGTCTAATCTCCCTCCTACTTATTATGTATTTATTCTGCTTATTATGTATATATAACAAGCGCCTTTTCATTTCAGCATCTTTTATTTTTTTTTATTATTTTTTTTCACGCCTGCTGGAGAATGTTCAAAGGATCCACTACTTTGTCAGCAAAGTTATGTTTTTTTTTTTTTTATGTTATGCTTGAGTTTGCTTTTAATCACGTTCAGGCGCCGAGGCTTATTTACCAGAAGTGCATTTCAGTGCAAATTTGCATTAAACCATAGCAACCAATCTTTGTTGCTCATTGTCTAATCTGCATTAGAGCGTGGCTTCTCCGGAGCCGCAGATCTCAGCGGCTGGCGAACTACAACTCGTAGCCGGCCCCGTCATTTTCACCGGTTCAGGATTTCCGGACGCACGGCCGGCGACTACGGATCGGCGAGTTTGTCAAATCGAAATCCGTCAGTGATCCGATTTGATGTGTCGCTGAGATCGATTGCTTTGATTGAAAGAAATAAATAAAAAGAATACTTCCCATCAGGGCCGATCCTAGGCAGGGTGCACAGGGTGCATTGCACCCAGGCGCCTGCAGAGGTGGGGGCGCCAAACATCTAACAGACTCTCTAACAGAAGCCTTCTCTGTGTCCTCTTCCTGTATTTTGTTTATTGTTAAGAGATCATGTAAGGATCCCGGGGTAATGAAGACTTTGTGGGGGAGCATCTCTGTGGTTGAGTCATTGCCATAGAAACATTTGTAAAGGGGAGGAGTTAGTAAAATGACGACGCCCATATGGGGGCGACAGAAATATTTCTTCACCCAGGCGCCTGTGACCCTAGGATCGGCCCTGCATCCCATGTTGGACTGAACTGGTAAAGAACTCTTTATGTCGGGGGGGTAGCGGTGTAAAATTCACGAAGGTCCACTCGGTAAAACTGTCTTCCAGCAAAGGTTCCGAGTCACACGTTGGATTCTTAATGGCACCTCTGTGCATTGGCAAACGTGGCACTTTTTTGCCAGTGCCAAACCGCATGGTGCCACGGTACCGCGCAGCTCAGTACGGCGCAATTTAAAAAATGAAATAAATGGGCCGCCTACTCGCAGAACGCAGTGATGCGCACCTAGCCTCAGAACCTTCACATCACAATCCTGTTATTACACCAGTGTTCTCCCCCCCCCCCCCCCTGCACATCACCCGGTCTTAACATTCTTGTTCTCGGCCCCCCTTAAAATCACCCCCCGATTTCAAATTGCAGTTCCCAGCCCCCCTTCCTGTCCTTACCCCCTTTATGGGACCCCTCTTCATATTGCATTCTCCAGCCCTCCTTCACATTCCTGTCCTCACCCCCTTTATAGGAACCCCCTTCACATTGCAATCCTCAGCCCCCCCTTCACATTCCTGTCCTCACCCCCTTTATAGGAACCCCCTTCACATTGCAATCCTCAGCCCCCCCTTCACATTCCTGTCCTCATCCCCTTTATAGCACCCCCCTTCAGATTGCAATCCTCAGCCCCCCTTCACACTCCTGTCCTCACCCCCTTTATAGGACCCCTACTTCACATTCCAATCCTCAGCCCCCCTTCACACTCCTGTCCTCACCCCCTTTATAGGACCCCTACTTCACATTCCAATCCTCAGCCCCCCTTCTCACTCCTGTCCTCACCCCCCTTTATAGAACCCCCTTCACATTCCTGTCCTCACCCCCTTTATAGCACCCCCTTTCAGATTGCAATCCTCAGCCCCCCCTTCACATTCCTGTCCTCACCACCTTTATAGCACCCCTCCTTCACATTGCAGACCCCAGCCCCCCTTCACATTCCTGTCCTCAGCCCCCCCTTCACATTCCTGTCCTCGCCCCCTTTATAGGAACCCCCTTCACATTGCAATCCTCAGCCCCCCTTCACACTCCTGTCCTCACCCTCTTTATAGGACCCCTCCTTCACATTGCAATCCTCAGCCCCCCTTCTCACTCCTGTCCCCACCCCCTTTATAGCACCCCACTTCACATTGCAATCCTCAGCCCCCCCTTCACATTCCTGTCCTCACCCCCTTTATAGGAACCCCCTTCACATTGCAATCCTCAGCCCCCACTTCAAATTTGTGTCCTCACCCCCTTTATAGCACCCCCCCTTCACATTGCAATCCTCAGCCCCCCCTTCACATTGCAATCCTCAGCCCCCACTTCACATTCGTGTCCTCACCCCCTTCACATTCCTGTTCTCGCCCTCTTTATAGCACCCCCCTTTCACATTACAATCCTCAGCCCCCCTTCACATTTCTGTCCTCACCCCCTTTATAGCACCCCTCATTCACATTCCTGTCCCCACCCCCTTTATAGCACCCCCCTTCACATTACTGTCCTCGCCCCCTTTATAGCCCCCCCCCTTCACATTGCTTTTCTCAGCCCCCCTTCACATTCCTGCCCCCAGAGCCCCCTTTATAGAACCCCCCTTCACATTACTGTCCTCCCCCCCTTTATAGCCCCCCCCTCCTTCACATTGCAGTCCCCAGCCCCCCTTCACATTCCTGTCCTCACCCCCTTTATAGCACCCGCCCCTTTCACATTGCAATCCTCAGCCCCCCTTCACATTCTTGTCCTCAACCCCTTAATAGGACCCCCCCTTCATAATAAGGGACCTTGATGAAAGGGGGGGACTCTGATGGGGACCCTGATGTAAGGTGGAAGTCCCCGATAAAAGAGGACCTTGATGAAGAAGTCATCTTTGATGAAGACTCTGGCATAAGGGGGGCTCTGATGTAAGGGGGGGGGGGGGCTCTGAGCATGCATGCTTGCTACTTATTACTTCACCGTATCAATTTTTCTGACGATGGTAGCATCATTACAAACTTCTATCATTTATTTTTTGCATACGGTTATGCTTGAATACAACCAAATAACAGCGACGTCCAATCAGGGATCAGTCTTCAAAGTTCTGACTGTTTTTACCTGAAATGCATTCACTTCCATTATGTCATCTGCTTTTGATATGTTATAATACTCCAAAAAAAAAAAAAAAAATGTATAAAAAATGATAATTTGACTCACTTTCAGTCATGATGTGTACGGACCCTCGAGGGATTTCTTCCCCACACGATACATTTGTGCCCCCTGTCTCCACTACGCCCCGGGCAGCTGCCCTCTACATGTTACCCCTTCAGGGGAATATCATGTTTTTGGCTGCGGAGAATCTGACATTTTCTCCATGGAGCGGAGATCGGGTTTATTACAGAAGATCTCTGTTTACTTCCAAGATGAGAGGATTGTCTTCTCCTAATCCCACCAAACAGTTTTTTTTTTTTTTAGCTGAGCCATCGTCATTAGTATTCTAATCCCCTGTTATTTACAGAGACCACCTAGAGGCATTTCATGTAGTCTTACCTATCCCAGAGGAGAGGGGGAGAGAGAGAGAAGGGGGGGGGGAGAGAGAGAGAAAGAGAGGGGGGGGGAGAGAGAGAGAGGGGAAGGAAGGGAGAGAGAGGAGGAGAGGGAGAAGGAGAGAGAGGAAAGAGAGAGAGAGGGAGAGAGAGGGAGAGAGAGAGAGAGAAGGGGGGGAGAGAGAAGGGGGGGGGGGGAGAGAGAGAAGGGGGGGGGAGAGAGAGAGAGAGAGAAAGAGAGGGGGGGGAGAGAGAGAGAGAGGGGGGAAGGAAGGGAGAGAGAGAGAGGAGGAGAGAGAGGGAGAGGAAAGAGAGAGGGAGAGAGAGAGAGAGATAGAAGGGGGGGGGAGAGAGAGAGAGAGAAAGAGAGAGGGGGGGGGGGGAGAGAGAGAGGGGGGAAGGGAGAGAGAGAGGAGGAGAGGGAGGGAGAAGGGGTGAGAGAGAGGAGAAAGATGGAAGCAGAGGGAGAGGAGGGAGAGATAAAGAGAGAAGGAAGGATGGAGAGCGAGAGGGAAGGAGAGAGAGAGATAAAGAGAGAGGAGTGAGGAATGGAGAGAAAAGGGGGGAGAGAGAGGAAGGAAGGGAGAGGGAGGGGGAGGGAGAAGGGGTAAGAAAGATGGAAGCAGAGGGAGAGATAAAGAGAAGGAAGGATGGAGAGAGAAGGAAGGATGGAGAGAGAGGGAAGGAGAGAGGGGGGGAAGGTGAGAGAGAGAGAGGAGGAGAGGGAGGGAGAAGGGGTGAGAGAGAAGAGAAAGATGGAAGCAGAGGGAGAGATAAAGAGAGAGAGGGGTGAGGAATGGAGAGAAAAGGGGGGGGGGAGAGAGAGAGAGAGGAAGGAAGGGAGAGGGAGTAGGGGTGAGAAAGATGGAAGCAGAGGGAGAGATAAAGAGAGAAGGAAGGATGGAGAGAGAGGGAAGGAGAGAGGAGGGGGGAGTGAGAAAGGGGGGGGGGAAAGGAGAGAGGGAGGAGAAGGGGAGAGAGAGAGAGCGGGGAAGGGGAGAGAGAGAGGGGGGAGGGGAGAGAGAGAGGGGGGGCGGAGAGAGAGGGAGAGATGAGAGTGAGAGATAAAGAGAAGTAGAGGGAGAGTGAGAGAGAGAGGGAGAAGGGGAGAGTGAGAGATAAAGAGAAGTAGATGGAGAGAGGGGGAGAGGGAGAGTGAGAGAGGGAGGGAGAAGGGGAGATATAAAAGGAGAGCAGGAGAGAGAGGGAAGGGGAGAGGGAAGGAGAGTGAGTGCCAGTCAGCAGGGCCGCCATCAGGAATTATGGGGCCCCTTACACAGCTTCAGGCCTGGGCCCCCTGGAGCACAAAAGAAGAACAAATAAAGAAAAATATATATATATAAAAAATAAAATTATAAAAATAATTTACAAAAAAAGGGGGGTTGCCATCCGGGACCTCTGGGCCCTTTAATAAAAAGAAAACAGAAAAAAAAGAAACCTCTGGGCCCTTTAATAAAAAAAAAAAAATATATATAAAATAAATAAATAAACATTTATAAAAAAAATATAAAAAAAGGGGAGGGGGTTGCCATCCGGGGGCCCTGGGGACCTCCTGGGCCCTTTAATAATAAAAAAATATATGTATAAAAAAATAAACATTTATAAAAAATAAAAAAAAGGGGGGGTTGACATCCGGGGCCCTGGGGACCTCTGGGCCCTTTAATAAAAAATACAATTAAAATATATTACATTTTTTTTTTTTTTTTTTTTTTAAGGGGGTTGCCATCCGGGCCCCTGGGGACATCTGGGCCCCTTACAGGTGTACTGCCTGTACCCCCCCCCTGATGGCGGCCCTGCCAGGGAGATTTGAACAGCTTTTTCCCTTTTTAATAAATGAAATAATAATTTAAAAACTGCATCTTGGATTTTCTCGGGTTATCTTTGTATAATATAAAAATTTGTTTGATGATCTGAATCATTTAATGTGAGAAATATGGGGAAAAAAAATCAGGAAGGGGGCAAATTATTATTATTTTTTTACACCACTGTAAATTGTATATAATTTCATTCCTTTATTCATTAGAAACTTGTTTTTTGTTTTTTTTATATATATATATATATATGCTTTATAATCGCCCAAAATAATCGACTGAAAGCAAATAACAGTCGTCAGTATAGTTGTGAAATGGGTGCAAATGTCCCGTCCGGGCCCTACGACCGGACTCGCAATGGAAACCGCCGCCATCCATTGAAGGATTCATTAGTGGAATTCCTGGAACAATCTGTGCGCTCATTCCGCTGACTCTCGCCCGGTTTGCCTATAGCCTGTCCGCCAATCGGATTCCACTCCGAAACTTTTTCTAAAGCTGCTCATTCCGCGCAGAACTCATTTGCGCGCAGCACTGTAACTTAATGGCTCCCGTTAAGCGATACATTTACATTTGCAGCTGTATCAGGGGGGTATGGAGCGTCCTGATAGTAAGCTAAGCCGCCAAGCTGGGAGACGGGCGCATATCGTCTGCAGCAGATGTTCAGCTTCTATTAGGCTGAGTTATCAAACTATTGCAGTCTGGATCATTGCTGCTTTAATTGCTGCTTGACTCAGGGAAGTTTTTCCTTTTTTTTTTTTCCTGCTTTGTGCGCGGATAATCTGCCGCAGTTTCTGCTCTCTCGGTCAGTTTGCAAAAGCTGATGTACTGTGCAAAGCATGCATAACTGGGTGGGGTGGGCAGCCAGCAGAGGACGGGCTGATAAAAGTATGAACGACCAACTGAGCCTTTGACCAGGGGGGGGGGGGGGTATCTTTTTCTCAGTTTAACCACTTGCTTACTGGGCACATATACCCCCTTCCTGCCCAGGCAGAATTTCAGCTTCCGGCACTGCGTCACTTTAACTGACAATTGCTGACAAAATAACTCAACACACAGCCATTAATGTCTAAACTGCTGGCAACAAAAGTGAGTACACCCCTAAGTGAAAATGTCCAAATTGGGCCCAAAGTGTCAATATTTTGTGTGGCCACCATTATTTTTCAGCACTGCCTTAACCCCCTTGGGCATGGAGTTCACCAGAGCTTCACAGGTTGTCACTGGAGTCCTCTTCCCCTCCTCCATGACGTCATCACGGAGCTGGTGGATGTTGGAGACCTTGCGCTCCTCCACCTTCCGTTTGAGGAGTCCCACAGATGATCAATAGGGTTTAGGTCTGGCGACATGCTTGACCAGTCCATCACCCTTACCCTCAGCTTCTTTAGCAAGGCAGTGGTGGTCTTGGAGGTGTGCTTGGGGTGGTTATCATGTTGGAATACTGCCCTGCGGCCCAGTCTCTGAAGGGAGGGGATCATGCTCTGCTTCAGTATGTCACAGTACATGTCGGCATTTATGGTCCCCTCAATGATCTGTAGCCCCCCAGTGCCGGCAGCACCAGACCATGACACTCCCACCACCATGCTTGACTGTAGACAAGACACACTTGTCTTTGTATTCCTCACCTGGTTGCCGCCACACACGCCTGACACCATCTGACACCAAATACGTTTATCTTGGTCTCATGAGACCACAGGACTTGGTTCCAGTAGTCCATGTCCTTAGTCTGCTTGTCTTCAGCAAACTATTTGCGGGCTTACTTGTGCATCATCTTTAGAAGAGGTTTCCTTCTGGGACAACAGCCATGCAGACCAATTTGATGCAGTGTGCAGCGTATGGTCTGAGCACTGACAGGCTGATCCCTCCACCCCTTCAACCTCTGCAGTAAAGCTGGCAGCACTCATACGTCTATTTCCCAACCTCTGGATATGACGCTGAGCACGTGACCTCAACTTCTTTGGTCAACCATGGCGAGGCCTGTTCTGAGTGGAACCCGTCCTGTTATACCGCTGGATGGTCTTGGCCACTGTGCTGCAGCTCAGTTTCAGGGTCTTGGCAATCTTCTTATAGCCTCGGCCATCTTGCAGGTGAGCCTGTTTTAACCCCATTTTTTTTTAACCCCATTTTTGCTGTCAAACGCATCCCAACCACATGCATTGCACGAGATTGCAGGGCGTTTGCGGCATTTCCCCCATTCGCTTGAATGAGTTGCTTTCAGTGGTTATGCATTAAAAAAGAGGTTGGATACTAGGGCCCAGATTCAGAAAGGACTTACGACGGTGCAGCGCCATGTACGCCGTCGTAAGTTCTAATCCGAGCCGTCGTATCTATGCGCCTGATTCTTAGAATCAGTTCCGCATAGATATCCATTAGATCCGACAGGCGTAAGTCTCTTACACCGTCGGATCGTAACTGCATATTTTTTCTGACCGCTAGCTGGCGCTTCCGTCGAATTCCGCGTCGAGTATGCAAATTAGCTAGATACGCAAATTCACAAACGTACGCCCGACCGACGCAGTAAAGTTACGACGTTTACGTTAGGCTTTTCCCGGCGTAAAGTTACCCCTGCTATTTGAGGCATAAGTGTGGCGTACCACTGTTAAGTATGGCCGTCGTTCCCGCGTCGAAATTTGAAAAAGTTACGTCGTTTGCGTAAGTCGTCCGTGAATGGGGCTGGACGTCATTTACGTTCACGTCGAAACCAATGACGTCCTTGCGGCGTACTTTGGAGCAATGCACACTGGGAAATTCCACGGACGGCGCAAAAACCTCAATCACGTCGGGTCACAGTTGATTTACATAAAACACGCCCCCCTGATCCAAATTTGAATTAGGCGGGCTTACGCCAGCCGATTTACGCTACGCCGCCGCAACTTACGGAGCAAGTGCTTTGAGAATACAGCACTTGCCGTCTAAGTTGCGGAGGCGTAACGTAAATCGGATACGTTACGCCCGCACAAAATTACGCCGATGACTGTGAATCTGGCCCCCGGTCCTCAAAAAAAAAAACTCCTCGCTGCGCAGGTCAGAGGTCCCCTTTAAAGCAGATTGGGGAAGGCTGCTTTATGCGCGCTGTCATCAAGTTGCTTGTTAAAATCAAACAGATTTAGAGCATCTTGAGCGGCCCATGAAAAGCTGCTCGCGTCTCTTCGCCTCGGAGTAATTTGTGCAGTCATTGTGAAGCGGGCTGAAGAGACGAGGATGAATCTGTTAATCTAGTGGAAGCGGTAAATGACAGGACATATGTGCGAGTGCGTTATTAATGGCCGCCTCCTTCCTCCAGAGTCAGCATTCCATCAACAACTTTGGGATATTTAAACCAGCAGCCATTACTACAATGCCGCTGAGTCCCCACCCCCCGCCGCCGCCGCCGTACACAGGGTAAATGATGGCGCTTTGTTCTTCTATGAGAATTTTAATTTTAGTCCAGGAAGTATAAGCAGTGTGAGATCAGGGAGGTTACTTCATCAACTGCAAACTCTATTAAAAATTAAAGTGGAACTTTCAGTAACTTTTACTCATTGAACTCCTGTCTGTCATTGCCACTGTGTCATAGTCCAAACAGAGCGCCAACATTTATCAATAAAGTTTTAAAGTGGCGCTTTAAAAAAAAATGTTATTGAAGTTTATTCATTCTTAACTCGAAAAAGTTGAATTCTTTTCTCATCCTCCAAATTTCCCAATTCCTATTTATTTATGCTGCTGTGAACTTCTGAACTTCCTGTTAGAGGGTGACTGTCTTCATTCCCCTTGGTCCCACTGTATGTAGGAATGTAGCCACCCTGTCTTGGTCCCACTGTATATAGATATATAGCCACCCTGTCTTGGTTGACCTGTATGTAGGAATGTAGCCACCCTGTCTTGGTCCCACTGTATGTAGGATGGTAGCCACCCTTTCTTGGTTAAACTGTATGTGGGAACGTAGCCACCCTGTCTTGGTCCCATTGTATGTAGAAAGGTAACCACCCTCTCTTGGTCCAACTGTATGTAGGAACATAGCCACTCTGTCTTGGTTGAACTGTGTAACGGTCACCACCGTTTACGATATCCCATTCCATCGCCCCACGACAGCTCATCCGACATTCCAGCCGACAGGCACGACCCATTCCATTTCCCAGAATAATCGAGACACAAGCTCTGGTTCTGGTTCCAAAATGAATGAATGCTTTAATGGTTAGCTCTCAGGTTTTTATACAGTTACAAACATGATACAGTAGTCACAGGGACAATGAAACTCTCCAATCCACATTCAGACAGACATTCGGGCACCGCATTTAGAGGAGGTAATTACTACAGTTAACAAGTCACATTTCACATTTTATCATCAATAGACTTTTCACACAAAACAGTGTCATTAGCATCACACAATGAAAGGTCTGTAGAAGCAGACCTAATTAGCACAATAGACACAGAATGCAATCACAGCAAGACACTTAAAACATCCCATAATAGGCAGCCAGGCTGGCTCTCAAGCTTCAATCCACATCACCACAGTAGCAGACTTAATTAGCATCTCAACAGTCTAGGTTAAGCATTGAAGGAGACACTCTTATTGACCTGTTGGGGGTCAGAATGAAATCACCTGTAATATGTCCAGATCTCCTGCAATACATGAATTATAATTTCTCAGTCATCCTATGCCCAAAAGGGGCATAGGATGACCCTAGAGCCAAGAGTCATTAGTGAAGCTGACACAGGAGTACCCCCCATCCTTCAAAAGTCTCTGGGTGTCACGGGCCATTCCGTTACAAACTGTATGTGGGAACGTAGCCACCCTGTCTCAGTCCCATTGTATGTAGGAACATAGCCATGCTGTATTGGTCCCACTGAATGTAGGAACGTAGCCACCCTGTCTTAGCTAACACCTCCATCCCCCCTCTCTGCATTCCTCTTGCCGTTGCTTGTGTTGGGACAAGCACTTATAGAGCCAGAGAAAGGCTGCGGCTATACCTGCATATAAGCTGGGTTTTTGGATTGCTGTCATAGGAGGGGGTGACGTCTGTCTATGTATCTGGTCTTGCACAACACGTACTCCATGTACCTTGTCCACTTACAGACCCTGTATGTAGGAATGTAGCCACCCTGTCTTGGTTGAACTGTAAGTGGGAACGTATCCACCCTGCCCTGGTCCCACTGTATGTAGGAACATAGCCACTCTGTCTTGGTTAAAGGGTCACTAAAGGAAAACATTTTTTTAGCTGAAATGACTGTTTACAGGGCATAGAGACATAATAGTTAACTGATTCATTTTGAAAATGATTAAAAATAGATACAAAAACAATCATATAATGTGCCTGCAGTGTAGTTTCGTTTTTGTTGTTGTTTGCTGGTTCTCTGATGTACAGAGAGCCACTAGAGGGCAGTCAGCCAATAGAGAGCAGTGATACTTTGTCTAAAACTCCTCAGCACCAATCCAGTTTCGTTTTACACACAGTAATCACACCTCCTTGATTAGTGACCACCGTGAGAAATCTCCCAGTACTGTGGTTATCAGGAAACAGGCAACCAGGAAGTGTCCAGAACAGAGAGGATTTACAGGAAAATGAAAGCAAAAACTAACAATGAGGACATGAAACCAGGACTGCAGTAAGGTAAAGGAAGCTATTTAGCTAAAAAAAAAAATTCCTTTAGTGACCCTTTAAACTGTAAGTGGGAACATAGCCACCCTGTCTTGGTCCCATTGTATGTAGGAGCGTAGCCACCCTGTCTTGGTCCCATTGTATGTAGGAGCGTAGCCACCCTGTCTTGGTCCCATTGCATGTAGGAGCTTAGCCACCCTGTCTTGGTCCCACTCTATGTAGGCATATAGCCACCCTGTTTTGGCTAACACTGCCATCCCCCCTCTCTGCATTCCTCTTGCTGTGTTGGGACAAGCACTTATAGAGCCAGCGATGGGCTCCAGCTATCCATGCAGCTGTCTCCTTGCAGGCTGCGTTTTAGGATTGCTGTCATAGGAGGGGGTGACGTCTGTCTGTATCTGGTCTTCCACAACACGTACTCCATGCACCTTGTCCACTTACACAGCACTGTAATAGAAGTACAGGGAACGTCTCCTCCTGATAGTTAATCTAGAGAAACCTCAAATCCTGAGCTACATGTGGGGTCAGTGGCCCCGCGTCTTGAAGTCAAAGAGTCCCCATAAAAGCCAGGAAACCAGTATTTTCAGAGGGAGATCAGCAATGCCCCCCCCCCCCCCCGTTAGATTTAAGAGATGCCATGGTGTTCTTATTTTGCACAGACAACCCACATTACACAATGTTTAGACTTAAAAAAAAAAAAGATCTTTACGCAGAACTTTAAAATGACCCCAAAATGCCATTGGATGTCCTAGTCCCTCACACGGGCGTCTCTAATCATAATAATGTGGGGGTAGAGAAGCCAACATGTCACAAAGAGACGCCAATTCCCCGTCTGACTGCACCCCCCCCCCCCCCCCCTCCTACACCGCTCTGTCAGTTTGCGTTTGAACCAATATGTCAGCTCCATCATTTCCAATAAGGCAGAGTTTGAAGAACGACATTGATTCCGGGGTTTGGCCAGATTAGGCGGCTTAAAATCCAGCGAGCGGACTCAAAGGACGCCGTCTTAAAGGCACGCAACCCCTGAAACTACCGAAATGTAAAGAGGCGCCTTTAGGTAATTGGCATTTCTTTTTTCAAAAAGACGCTCTGCCTTTTTTTTTTTTTTAAATAAAAGATTTTACAAGCCTGCATTCACTGTCCTATCTGGTTCAAGGGGAGTTTTGACTTTAAAAAATTTCCCTTGAACCTGATTGTGTATTTGGAATAAACATGGGTGAGAGTAAAAATGACACTTTAAGTTAATCATCCCAAGTGTTTCCACATTGTACCTAAAGAAAATCTGTGCATGGTAAGATGGCAGTGTTGGGCAGACTGAAGAAAATGCTTTTCATTTTTAAGGGCGGAAGTACCGATGCCCTTTGTTTGCCTCCGGCAACCAAAGAATGTCTGCAGGAGGGAGAGGTTGAGAAGCTGGCATTCAGCACATAGGGGGGGCCGTATGGGCCCCCTGGACCATGGGGACCATGGGGCAGGGTCGCAAAAGCCCACTGGCCACCAATGTAAGAGGCATTTTTCCCAATGGCCACCATTGTAAGGGGAATTCATTGATGGCCAGTGGGAAAAAATTCCTCTTACAATGGTGGCCATTGGGAAGAGTACCCCATACATTGGTGGCCAGTGGGATGAAAACCCCTTACATTGATGGACAGTGGGAAGAATTCCCCTAAAAATGGTGGCCATTGGGAAGAGTACCCCATACATTGGTGGCCAGTGGGAAGAATACCCCTTAGATTGATGGCCAATGGGAAGAATTGCCCTAACAATGGTGGTCATTGGGAAGAGTACCTCATACATTGGGGGCAGTGGGAAGAATACCCCATACATTGGTGGCCAGTGGGAAGAATACCCCCTTACATCGAAGGCCAGAGGGAAGAATTCCCCTTACAATGGTGGCGATTGGGAAAAATGCCCTTTACATTGGTGGCCAGGGGGAAGAATTCCCCTTAAATTGATGGCCAGTGGGAAGAATTCCCCTTACAATGGTGGCCAGTGGGAAGAATGCTCTATTTAATTTTTAAGGGTAGAAGTACCGATGCCCTTCATTTCCCTCCTGCAGCCAATGAATGTCTGCAGGAGGGAGAGGAGGAGAAGCTGGCATTCAGCATCTGGACCATGGGCACAAGGGGAATGAATTCCCCTTACAATGGTGGCTGCTTTAACACTGGCTGTGACAGCGTAAGGAAAGGAATGCCGATAACCGCAAGTGTGTTTACATCGTGACCAGCTGTGTTTGGACACAACTGATCACATTGCAAAGTGCTACAGCAGGCGAGTGATGGGGCGCGGTTCTGAGAGGATGTCAATAGACACCATCCCAGAACTGGACTTTGCTCTAGTGCGGTCGCCTGGGGGGCGGCGCCGCCCCCCCTACATAAAAATGCTCCCCATTGTTTGCCTCGCGGTAGATACGCCCCTGACTGAGATACTGATTTTATGCTGCACCATTCTCTTCCGGCCAGCAGGGGGAGAGTTAAAGCCCATAGACTTTCATGCAGGGTGCTGACTCTTGGGAGTTGTAGCTTGAGATGGCAGCCATATAATGGGACAAATAGATTTCTAACACTAGAGGTCCCAAAAGACACAGTGCAGTAGGGGTGGAGAGAGGATTTTTATTAAACTGCCTGGGAAAGTTCTTTGTCTTGGTACTGAGGGAGTTAGAGAGAGAGAGAGCACCTGTGTCTGAATATTCACCTGCCAGCGGCAGACCATGCCGGTGTTGTAAAAAAAAGTCTGGACCCACAACACCTGCAGAGATCCAAGACTGGAAGTGAGGACTGGAAGTTGGGGTAGCACAGAACCTTACTGCTGCAGGGAGACTGGAATGTCCACTCACCCTTTGCTTCCCACTGCTGAACCACTCACCAGAGGCTTTTGGGGAGAGGCCGAGGGGGGGGGGGGCCCTTCTACAGAAAGAGGTCCCTGCTGAATCTCGGGGACTGGTGAGAGGGCTATTCATCCATTGCTGATACTTCTAGCAAGATGTGAGCCACTGAGAGCAGAACACTTAAGTGTACCCAATCCATACTGCACCCATATTGCACTCTATACTGCACTTTTTCCAAACCTATACCAACCCTATACCGCATTATATCAAAGCTTTACGGCATCTGAACCATATCTACTTGGCACCTGTGCCGAGACTATACAATACCAATAGTGGGATACTTAACTGGGAGGGTTTTTAAGTGCACTGAAGATTTTAAAGGGCCCCAACAATAGCCGGCAGAAGAACGTCTCAAAGGTTTGCCCCTGGTAATAATAATTCTGCCATCCCCTGTTATCCCTTTCCCTCTCTGCTACCATCCTCCAGTGCATACCCAGTCAGTCTGGGACTAGCATTGCTGCCATAAATGTGTTCTGGCAGTATAGTTCCAGCACTTGGTCTATTAAACTTTACTACTGCTCACTGCTGCACATAAGGGACCTTGCTACTTTTTATGCTGATCTAGGCGCCAAATGTCATTTTATGCCTAGTCTCCATGCTAAATTGTGTTATTTCCATTGTTGCTCCATTTTATGCTTGCTACCTAGTTACCAAGCAAATCAGGTGACTGTTTATTATTGGTTGTCTTTACTACGTGGTTTGGTGCTTGTTTTATATGACATAGCACTACTATTGGGTTACTTTCAGTGATATTGTATGTTTGTACACTCCATCTGGTGTGTCAGAGGGCATGAGATTCTTGAGAAGGTCGAGGCAAAGAACAGAGGACCATAGGTGTGCGCAGCCTATTGCATTAGGGTGTGAACCCCAAAGCAATAGGGCAGTAGGGCAATGGACAGTGTCAGTAGAGCAGTGGACGAGGTCAAAAGGGTAGAGACTGTGGTCAGTTTATTTTTAATATTTTTTTTATTATTACTTTTACCATTTTTATTACTTCTTTGCAAAAAAATTTTTTAGGAGCTCCATGGGGGGCCTAGGTGAAATATCAGGGGTCTAAAAATACCCCTTATGTCTCACTTTTGAGACACTGAAAGGGACTGAGGACAGAGATTCCCCAGTCCCTTTCTCTGCAGCCAAGTAGCAAGGGGAATCTGCCCAGCACATGGTGATTAGGGTGTGACAAGGCACACCTGGCACACCCTGTGCGCACACATATGGTTTCCACTAAATTTCAACTCCGCCGCCTCTCCTGTCCAGGTTCAGGGGTTTGGCAAGGAAGGATCAAGGTTTACCGGTCACCTGCCCACTATCAATAGGTAGATCAGGGGTCTCCAAACATTCTAAACAAAGGGCCGGTTTATTCTCCTTCAGTCTCTTGGAGGGCCGGACTTTGGCCAGCGGGCGTGAAAATTTTCCTGGCATCAGTGGGAGTAAACATCTGGTATTAGGGGGAGGAATAGTGCCCCATTGCTGGGATCATAGGGAGGAATAGTGCCCCATTAGTGGTGTCAGTGGGAGAAATGGTGCTTCATTGTCGGTGTCAGATGGCAGAATAGTGTCTCGTATCATTGGGAGCGATAGTGCTCCAAGGGCCGGATAAAGGCAAGCAAAGGGCCGTAGTTTGGAGACCACTGACAGTGCCGATCCTGACCTCCCTGGGGCCCTAAGCATAATGACATGTCACATTAAAGTTGAGAAGGGGGAGGGGCTGCCGAAAATGGCATGTCACATCAAAGTTGAGGAGCGTGGGGGGGGGGGTTGATTGGGTGGGTGCTACTGACAGTGACATGTATGTCGCATTGAAGATTAAAGTTGAGAAGCGGGGGGGGTGGTGTTCTGCTGTCGGAAACTACATCTTATATTAAAATGAGAAGCGGACAAGACCTCTTGTCCAATGCAGCCAGCGAATTGAGAAGCGGGGTGAGGGTCCGAAAATGACTTCTCACCAGGCGGGGCCTCTAGTAATCTGGGGGGCCCTCCGCAGCTTTGCGTGGCCTTAAGCGGCTTGCATAGTAAACCTATAGGGCGGATCGGCCCTGCCACCGAGGTAGATCATGATCGACAGGTTGCCAACCCCAGGATTAGGGTGTGCCCAGGCACACTTGGCGCCAGCCCTTGCAGAGGACCCATCCTATCCACCAGCTCCTACGGGGGTAGCCTTACACTTGAATATAATTTTTTGGGCCAGATCCACGTAGATCGGCGTAATTTTAAGCAGGCGTATCGTAGTTACGCTACGCCGTTGCTACTTTGAGAGGCAAGTGCTGTATTCACAAAGCACTTGCGTCTAAAGTTACAACGGCGTAGTGTAAATGTGTCGGTGTAAGGGCGCGGAATTCAAATGACAAAGATGTGGGCGTGTTTTATGTTAATACAACTTGACCCCACGTAAATGATGTTTTTTTTTTACGGCGCATGCGCCGTTCGTGGGGGTATCCCAGTGCGCATGCTCGAAATCACGTCGCAAATAGTCAATGCTTTCAACGTGAATGTAATTTACGCAAAGCCCTATTCACGAACGTTTGGCGCAAACTACGTAAACGACGAAAAATTTGACGCTGTCCCGACGTCCATACTTAACATTGCGTACGCCTCATAGAGCCAGGGGTAACGTTACGCCGAAAAAAGCCTTACGTAGATGACATAAAAAAATGCGCCGGCCGGACGTACGTTCTGAGAATCGGCGTATCTAGCTAATTTGCATACTCTACGCGGAAATCAACGGAAGCGCCACCTAGCGGCCAGCGTAAATATGCACCTAAGATCGGACGGCGTACTAAGACGTACGTCAGTCGGATCTAGCCCCCATTCAGTCGTATCTTGTTTTGTGGATACAAAACAAAGATACGACGGAGCATCCTAGAAGTTACGTCGGCGTATCAATAGATACGTCGACGTAACTTCTTTGTGGATCTGGCCCTTTATTTTTAAAATAATTTTTTGAATGCCAACAACCGTTCACGATTCATTTTATACAAGTTGTATGAGTAGTAGAGTAATATGAAATCGGTAGAAAATTGTCAACATCCATAAATATCTATATTCGTGTATTTTTAGCTTGATTTCAAAAGGTAGTCGACGTCATAATTGTTTTAGTTCAATAGATTTTTTATTTTTTTTTTCATTTATTTTACATTTTGGTAGAGATAATTCCCAGAGTCATTGGAGCACTGTGTTTGTTCATGTGATCCTGTGTATATACGGGATTTGTATAGATTCCATTTTCACGGCTGATCATTTTCTTCCTGCCTTCAAGCTTTGAAAGTAATTGGCCTTAATTTAACAATCCGTGTGCATATTGGACATCTTGTAAAATAAATGCTTTCTGCCCTTTGAGAATCACCTCGCCATGGTTTATTTTTGTATTTTTTTTTTGTAATAAAAAGGAAATTTTCTTGTGATTTTTTTTACATCGCTTAGAAAAACAATCCCCCATTCAAGGTTACGCTCTCAAAAAAAAAAAAAAAAATAAATAAATAAATAAAAGCACACATCATTAGACTTGTTTTGCTTCAGATTCCCCGTTCTTTTCAAGGCGAGAGCAGAGTTGTGCGTTCGCTTTTGCAATGCGTTTTTTTTTTCAATGTCAGGGACAGTGTTAAAAAAAAAAAAAAAAAAAAAAAATAATAATAGCCAAAGTGACAATGGACAAATATGAAAAAAAAAAAAAAAAAAAAAAATGAAATACATGAAGATATCCATAATGGATGTGCCGGTAGATAAACACTTGAGTTTTGATTTTAACTGCTGCAGAGGATCAGCGTTTTGTAGAGCTGAATAACGGAGCAAAGGTCGCCAGCAGGGAAAAGGCAATGCAATAATGGTCTGCATTTCTTCTGCTTCATAAATATTTGTTGCCCCGACGAGGGTTTTAGGTCATGGGTGTGCACTGGTGAAACAAGGGGGCAGCAATCGCAAAACACAGATTACAGCGTAACACATATTCAATGGTTCTGAAATCCTTTACAGCTACACAGTTGCCAACGTCATTTTTAGCCACTTCCCTACTAGTGGCTTAGTAACTAATTGCTAGATTCACGTAGGGCGGCGTATGTTTGTTTGAGCCTGCGTAGGGTATCGTATTTATGCTACGCCGCAGTAAGTTAGAGAGGCAAGTGCTGTATTCACAAAGCACTTGCGTCCTAAGTTACGGCGGCGTAGCGTGAATGTGCCGGCCTAAGCGCACCTAATTCAAATTGTGAAGAGGTGGGCGTGTTTTATGCAAATGAATCGTGACCCGACGTGATTGACGTTTTTTACGAACGTCGCATGCGCCGTCCGTGGACATATCCCAGTGCGCATGCTCCAAATTACGCCGCAAAGACTTATTGGTTTCGACGTGAACGTAAATTACGCCCAGCCCCATTCACGGACGACTTGCGCAAACGACGTAAAAACGACGTCCATACTTAACATTGGCTGGGCTAGCTTTTTGTTGGACTAACTTAACGCCTTACGTAAACGGTGTATCTTTACTGCGACGGGCAAGCGTACGTTCGTGAATAGGCGTATCTCGCTGATTTACGCATTCTAGGCATAAATCAGCGTTCACGCCCCTAGCGGCCGGCCTAAATAGAAAGCTAAGATACGACGGCGCAGGCCGTCGTATCTTAGCTAGATTTAAGTGTCTCTCATTTTGAGAATACACTTAAATATACGACGGCTTAGATTCAGAGTTACGACGGCGTATCTACTGATACGCCGGCTTAACTCTTTCTGAATCTGGCTATAAGAGAGGGTGCTGCAATGGAGGCATAAATCAATACTGTCGACCCTTTACGAGGGATAGTGCTGGTTCCACTTCTTGGCTTTTGCAGCAGAGATTCGAGTGCAGGCTGTTGTGCCAAGCTGGAGGCTCTATGGTACTTGTTGGGCAGTCAACAGTCTTTATAGGTAGGGCTTTTCTTCCCTGCTGCCCAAATCTGTAACCCTTTGGTATTTGCTGTGTGCCCTTGGACACCAATAGTCCTTCTAGGTAGGACTCTACTTCCTTGGTGCCCAACCTGTAACCCTTTGGTACTTGTTGTGTGGCCCTTGGACCCCAACAATCTATTTGTAGGACTTTACTTTCCTGATGCCCAACCTGTGAATCTTTGGTACTTTTGCAGTCCTTGGACTTTAGCAGTCTCTATTTGTAGGGCTCTACTTCCCTGGTGCCCAACCAATAACCCTTTTTGTACTTGTTTTGTGGCGTTGGACCTCAGCAGTCTTCATTGGTAGAGCGCTATTTCCCTGGTGCCCAAACTATAATCCTTTTGGTACTTGTTGTGCAGCCCTTGGACCCCAACAATCTCTATTGGTAAGTCTCTTCTTCCCTCGTGCCCCACCTGTAACCCTTTGGTACTTATTGTGTGGCCCTTGGGCCCCAACAGTCTATTGGTATGACTCTACTTCCCTGACGCCCAACCTGTAACCCTTTGGTACATGTGCAGTCCTTGGAACTTTAGCAGTCTCTATTGGTAGGGCTCTACTTCCCTGGTGCCCAATCAATAACCCTTTTGGTACTTGTTGTGCGGCCTTGGACCCAGCAGTCTCTATTGGTATAGAAGTGGAGTCCTACAAGTAAAGACTCATGAGGTCCAAAGACTGTATAAGTACCATGGATTACAGGTTGGGCATCAGGGAAATAGAGTCGTACCTATAGAGACTGATGCCCAACTTGTAACCCTTTGGCACTTGTTGTGCACCCTTGGACCCCAACAGTTTCTGTAGGTAGAATTATATTTCCCTGGTGCCCAATCAATAACCCTTTTGGTACTGGTTGTGCGGCCTTGGACACCAGCAGTCTCTATTGGTAGGACTCTACTTCCCTGGTGCCCAAACTATAATCCTTTGGTACTTGTTGTGCGGCCTTGGACCCCAGCAGTCTCTATTGGTAGGACTCTACAACCCTGATGCCCAACCTGTAACCCTTTGGTACTTGCTGTGTGGTCAAGTCAACAATGCTAAACTATATGCAGGTGACCACTAGAAGGAGTATGAATCTGTACATGGAACACAAAAATGAAAAAATGTACCAAGCAGTGATTACAAAGATAACTCAAGATGTGTAATAACTGAGAATATGCAATCATTGTCCTTCAACATTTGTTTAATAATTTGCATTATATAGGCAAGGCCTGGCACCTCATCCACCTTCAGCTCACAGTCACCGACGTCAATGACGAGTCTCCGCAGTGGACGATGGAGCCATTTCCGTACTTGACAGCCGTGTCACGTCTGGCCCTGGTGGGGACCTGTATTTACAAACTACACGCAACTGACAAGGATGAAGGATCCAATGGAGAAGTGGAGTATTTCCTTCTGGAAGGTAACAGTTCATGCAGGAGCAAAGCATGGAAATTTCCATTTAGGGCCCTTTCACACTGATGCACTTTGGTGCAGCTTAGGGCACACTGATGCGCTTTTGATGCATTCCCTTTGACTTACAATGGAAGGTGCCTTTTGGTGCATTTTTGGAAAACTGCACCAAAGATGCAGCATGCAGGACTTTTCAAAGTGCAGCGTACCGACAGTTTGTACAGTGCGAAAAGGGGCCTTACAGTTGCCACCAGAACAGGAATAGACGGGAAACCTTCAAACGGGGACACTAGTTCTGGTGACAATTGTCCAAGAGGGGATTTACCTTCCCTTTTGGAGAAAATGTTCCTCTTACCTCCTGTTGTATCACCAGGACAGGAAGTTAGGGGAATCTTCCCAATGTAGCGCAGGAGGAGGTCACTGGTACAGCCCTATCAACTGCCTGATCTCAGTCCTTTGGGCTTAAAGGCTTAAATGTTTTTTGCAGCCCTTGGACCCCAACAGTCTCTATTGGTATGACTCTATTTCCCTGGTGCCCAACCTGTAACCCTTTGGTACTTGTTGTGCAGCCCTTGGACCCCAACAGTCTATTGGTAGGATTCTAATTCCCTATTGCCCATGTCTTAACCCATTTGGTACTTGTTATGCATCCCTTGAACCCCAACAGTTTCTATTGGTAGGACTCTACTTCCCTGGTGCCCAACCTGTAACCCATTTGGTACTTGTTGTGCTGCCCTTGGACCTCCATAAGTCTTTACTTGTAGGACTCTACTTCCCTGATGCCCAAACTGTAACCTTTTGGTACTTGTGCAGTCCTTGGACCTCATGAGTCTTTACTTGTAGGACTCTACTCCCCTGATTCCCAACCTGTAACCCGTTGGTACATGTGAAGTCCTTGGACCTCATGAGTTTTTACTCTTACTTCCCTAGTGCCCAACTGATAATCATTTTGTACTCGTAGTCTTGTAGTCAAGCTGCAATTTCTCCAGCCTAGGTCTGTACTGACCTAAGGCTTGGGGGGGGGGGGGGGGGGTGTTACAAAAGCCTGTTAATTGCACCTGTGATGCACTAATCACAAGTATAAGCTCTGCAGGCTTCGTTGAAAAAAGTAGTAAATGCTGCATCTACAAGATCTTGATCATCTACATCTACAAAAGGTGGACTATCACTTTATGGCAGAACTGTGGTGTGCCCGGGTCGGCAGCTCTTTCCATAATGTGCAGTTAGGAGCAACACAACATTAGGCAGAGTTGCCTTTGTATCTTCCCACCTCCAATGCTGACATTTAAGATCCGCCCCTTTCTGTTCCGTCAGCTGCTCACACCATCTTTTTTGGCACTTTTCCTTGCCCAGGCTGTCCTCCACGCTGCTGTAACTTGCTTGCAGTGGTGGCGCGGGGGATGGCTGGTGTCAAGGTGTCATTCACGCACGTCCCAGTGAGTGACTCACCGCAACACAGTGAGCCAGCCGGGAAACTGGAAGTGACGCTGCAGTGCCGAAAAAGCACCGCCCAGTCCTCCTCCGGTTCTGGCCAATAAAAAAAAATGCACAGGAGCCAGAGGCAAATCAGTGTAGATTAGGGGTGTTTGCGGGCGCATCGCTTTCGCCCCGAACACGCCCTAAACACAGGCAAATCAGCTTCCCAGCTTGCAATCAGCCGATTGCAAGCTGGGAAGCTTCCCATAGACTGCAGTATGTCCGGCGCCTGGAAAGTCTTAAAGTGAACTTTTTTTGTGACAACTTGGAGGGGGGGGGGCTGCCGCCCATGTGCCCCCTATGGACGGGCCGCCACTGCTTGTTCTAGATTTGGCATCTCTCCTCCTCAGCCAGGGCGGTGAATGATGATATGACTTTGGTACATGCACACTGGGGTGAAATCATTCTGGCACCTCCTAAAAATAAGTAAAGTTCCATTTTACCTGGTAAAAAATATAAGTACCACGAGCTAAGCCCAAAATGTTGTACTGATAACGCCCAATCCCTCATGTAATGGACTGGTGGTTGGGCGAGCATGCGTGCAAAATTGTGTTTTTTGTTTGACAATGGTATAGGTGTACTTTAAAGGATATCAAAACCCAAGAGCAGTTTATCAGTCCTTAGATATGGGGGCTATATTCTATATATTTTTTTTTTCAGTCCTAAGAACATTTTCAGCAAGTACAGAAAATTCCTGTTGGTCCTGCTGGAAATTCAGTAGCTCACTTGCACAATGAATGAACAATGTTTTATATTCCTTCTGTAATCTACCAAGTCCCCCCAACCCCTGGGTAGCAACCTCGAATTCCTCCATAGAGGGGAGGATTAAGTGTAGTCCCCCAGTGACAGGTAGCAATTGCAAGATTACCAGGTGAAAATAAAAGAAGGAATTTTTTAAATAAACTAATGCATCCACCACATCTAAGGACTGGTATTCTACAGTATATGACATTACTCTATTTTGGGGGTTTCGACTTTAATGGGCGAATGATGCCTTTTTATCTTTCATCCAGATGGAGGGGGCAGGTTTACTGTGGACAGAAGCTCCGGCTGCATATTGACCACAGATAAGAGCCTAGAGGAGGACGTAGAGTATCAGCTGACGGTACAAGCTGCTGATAAACCCGGAAGGAGGAGTCCTGCAGTCACTGTCTCGGTGGTTGCTGGTGTCCGACCTCCGCAGTTCAGAAATGCATCATACACGATCCACGTTCCAGAGAACACACCCGCAGGACAAGTGTAAGTCATCTAAATATATTCTTATATATTAAATACTCATATATGTTCTTGAATCGATGTTGGTCAACCCTTACCGAAAGTGATACCAAGCCTCCCCAACTTCCTGTCTTTGTGTGCAGGAAAATGGCATCTGTCTGCACACAGCCTTGGCACATTGTAAACCTGATGTGAAAGAAAATGGCTTCAGTTTTATCCCTCACCCACAGATGAACTCCCTCAAACGTGTTTCGTCCATGCGGGGATGTAATTGTAGAGGCCACTGAAATTAAACCACTACATGGATGATGTAGTTAGTAGGTGTTCCTTTTACAGGTGGGGAATAAAGCTGAGGCCATTTTCATTCACATCAGGTTCAAAATGTGCCATGGCTGTGTACAGACAGGCGCCATTTTCTTGTAGTCCTAGACAGAGCCAGGCAAACTCATTCCCAACCAGCAAGAAGTGTAACCAGCCGGCTGTGATAGAAATTTGGGGTATGTGAGCAGTACTGTTTTTTTTTTTCTTGTTTTGGCTTCCTGTCCATTTACGTGGGGTCATGGTTTATTTACATAAAACACGCCCACCTCAACACAATTTGAATTAGGCGGGCTTACGCTGGCCCATTTACGCTACGCCGCCGTAACTGCTTTGTGAATACAGCACTTGCCTCTCTAACTTACGGCGGCGTAGCGTATATGAGATACGCTATGCCTGCCTAACGTTAGGCAGGTCTTACTGAATCTGGCTATAAGACTTTGCACCACTTTTGTTTTGACGCACCTGGAAGGTATTTAGTTGCTTTTAACCAAATGTTCTCATTTCAGCCTGGGGACGGTGTCGGCGCTCTCCCACCAGAACAGGACGTTAAGCTACAGTTTGGTGTCCAACCCTCACAATTTGTTCACCATTCACCACCTGAGCGGGGAGATCTCAATGACAAAGAGTGTGGATTATGAGACGGAACCTCATCAGTTTCTGCTCCTGGTGAGAGCAAGTGAAGACCACCAATCGCTGACCAGCACTGCTGAGGTAGGCACAGAATGCATTGCTAGGTATTGTGTGCATTGGCCGATCTCTTTCTGTATAGCGAGATTATACCGCATGTTCAGAGTTTACTGGCTCAATTTGTGTCGTAACAGTTTTTTTTTATTTTTTATTGTAATTCATTTGTTGCCTGTGAGTTTGAACATGCCCCAGGTGGAAGCTAAAATCAGGCTGACGGGGGGGTGTGGATGCAGGGACGTAATTACAGCGAGGCAAAAAAGACGCTTGCCTTGGGCGTAATTTTTCAGGGGGGCAGCGCCACTCCCAGGCAGAAGGGACACTACTAGCATTGGTGTTTCGCACCCGGGTGACACCCACCAGAAGGGCTGCCAGGGAGTGACTGTTTGGTGACAGGGGAGTAAAGCAGAAGCAGAAGGTGGCGGTGGCTGCAGCCTCTGATCCCAGAAGTAGCTCACTTGGCAGAGCAGGTCAGATTTCCAGTAGCCTCGCTACACACTGCTGGTAAAAACGAGCTGGCATAGTTTTTTTTTGGGGGGGGGGGGGGAGAACCTCCTAGTGTAGTATGGGGGGATAGGAGAGCCCCCTCTCTCTCACCCCTTCCCTCTCTTCCCCTCACCTCTTCCCCATGTCTCTTTCACCCCCATCTCTCTCTCTCTATCTCTCTCGCCCGCCCCCCTTTCTCTCTCTCGCGCCCCTCATCTCTCTCTCTCTCGCCCCCTCTCTCTCGACCCCCTCGTGCCCCTCATCTCTTTCTCGCGCCCCTCATCTCTCTCTCTCACCCCCATCTCTCTGTCGCGCCCCCTCTCTCTCGTGCCCCCCTCTCTCTCTCGCCCCCCTCTCTCGCTCTCTCTCTCTCGCCCCCATCTCTCTCTCACGCCCCCATCTTTCTCTCTCACGGCCCCCTCTCTCTCTCGTGCCCCCCTCTCTCTCTCGTGCCCCCCTCTCTCTCTCTCACGCCCCCCTCTCTCGCTCTCTCGACCCCATCTCTCTCTCTCACGCCCCCATCTTTCTCTCTCACGCCCCCCTTCTTTCTCTCTCTCTCTCGCCCTCTCTCTCTCGCGCCCCCCTCTCTCTCTCTCTCTCGCCCCCTCTCTCTCTCTCTCGTCGCCTCGTCGCTCTCTCACCCCCTCTCTTTCTCTCTCACCCCCTCTCCTTTTCTCTCTCGCCCCCTCTCTCTCCCCCCAGGTGGATCTTAAACGGGAAGATAGATTGGATGGCACCCGATTTTAGCCTTGCCTAGGGCAGCGAGAGGCGGGGCAGTGACACAAGGTCTGCAGGGTCTAAAACACGTTGTCACCTTTCTTGTGCTATAGCAAAAATGATAAGAGACTTGCATTGCCTTAAAAGAATAATCAATTGGCAGATAAAACAGTCCTTACATGGCAAAGTTGTCCTTTAAGTCACGCAGCTCTTCCTGGAGACGGGGCCGGTCTGTGACGATGCCGCGGCCTTGTCGTTTTCTGGCACGTACACGCACGGAGGGAGCCGCTTTATGACCCTATCACAGCGCTGACGTGCAAGCAGATGCTTTATTGTCCTGTTTGCCGGCAGCAGGCGCTCACTGATTCATTTTTATATCAAGATATTAGTGTCCGGTTTATTGCGCTCTGCTGGAACTCTTCCGCGCTTAATGGAAATGTCTTGCAGGTTGCGGTGGTGATTACAGACGTAAATGATTGCGCCCCCGAATTTCAGCAGACCATCTACAGCAAGGAAGGCGTCCCTGAGACCGTGCCGCCGACATCCACCCTGCTGCAAGGTTAGTAACATCTGGCCGAGCTAACGAGGAGCCATAAATTCTCCGAAAACGGCGCCGCGCAGAAAAAAAAAAACGCGGCTCAGATACTTACCCCAACCGCAAGGATCAAGGAGGAACTCCGGAGAAAGTTCACATTTAAAGAGATGCCAGACGCATTTTTTTTTTTTTTTTTTATTGTTGACGGTAATTCGGAAAGTTTTAAAGCCAATAAGGTCTGAAGTAAGCCGATGGGCCACATCCCCAAAATGTACACAATACCCATGGAATCCCCCCCCCCCCCCCCCCCAAAAAAGAATTTAGGGCACTAAGCCAAAAATAAAAAAAACAACAAAAAAAATACAATTGTAAAACAATACATTTTATTAAATATTAAATAAAACCACTATAAAAGCAAGGCAGATGTACAATTCAGGCCAAAAAATAATTATTTTAAGGTTTGGCTTCAAATTAGTTTTAAGGCACCAAAATAAAAATAAAATACAATTATAAAACAATAAAATGTATTAATTTATTTATAAATTGTATTAAATATTACATAAAACCACAATAAAAGAAAGGCAGATATACAATTCAGACCAAAAAAATAAAAAATTTCCTGTCGTTATTTTAAGGTTTGGGTTCAATACTTTTAAAAAATAATTAACTACAAAAAATAAAACAATCCATTTTATTAAATATTACATAAAACCACGATAAAAGCAGGGCAGATATACAATTCAGGCCAAAAAAATATATATTTTAAGGTTTGGCTTCGAATTACCTTTAAGGCACCAAAATAAAAATAAAAATATTAAAAAAAAATACAATTATAAAACAATACATTTTATTATTTTTATTTATAAATTGTATTAAATATTACATAAAACCACAATAAAAGCAAGGCAGATATACAATTCAGGCCAAAAAAAAATAATATTTTAAGGTTTGGCTTCAAATTACTTTTAAGGCACCAAAATAAAAATAAATAAATAAATAATTCAATTATAAAACAATAAATGTTATTAATTTATTTATAAATTGTATTAAATATTACATAAAACCACAATAAAAGCAAGGCAGATATACAATTCAGACCAAAAAAAAAATCCAATTTCCTGTCGTTATTTTAAGGTTTGGGTTCAATACTTCAATACTTTTAGAAAATAATTAACTACAAAAATAAAACAATCCATTTTATTAAATATTACATAAAACCACGATAAAAGCAAGGCAGACATACAATTCAGGCCAAAAAACATATATTTTAAGGTTTGGCTTCAAATTACTTTTAAGGCACCAAACCAAAAAACTACAATTATAAAACAATACATTTTATTTTATTTATACATTTTATTAAATATTACATAAAGCCACAATAAAAGCAAGGCAGATATACAATTCGGGCCCAAAAAAAAAAATCCAATTTCCTGTCGTTATTTTAAGGTTGGGTTCAATACTTCAATACTTTTAAAAAATAATTAACTACAAAAAAAAAACAATCCATTTTATTAAATATTACATAAAACCACAATAAAAATATTACATAAAACCATGATAAAAGCAAGGCAGACATACAATTCAGGCCAAAACACATATATTTTAAGGTTTGGCTTCAAATTACTTTTAAGGCACCAAACCAAAAAAAAAACTACAATTGTAAAACAATACATTTTATTAATTTATTTATAAATTGTATTAAATATTACATAAAACCACAATAAAAGCAAGGCAGATATACAATTCAGGCCAAACCACAAAAAAATTACTAGAAAAATTATTAATAAAAATGCCATAAAACCATCCCCTATGTTGTAGACGCTATAACTTTTGCGCAAACCAATCAATAAACACTTATTGCGATTTTTTTTTTATTTTTTTTTTATTTTAACAAAAATATGTAGAAGAATACGTATCGGCCTAAACTGAGGGAAAAAAAATGTTTTTTATATATATATATTTTGGGGATATTTATTATAGCAAAAAGTAAAAAATATTGAATTTTTTTCGAAATTTACGCTCTTCTTTTTGTTTATAGCGCAAAAAATAAAAACCGCAGAGGTGATCAAATACCACCAAAAGAAAGTTCTATTTGTGGGGAAAAAAGGACGCCAAATTTGTTTGGGCGCCACGTCGCACGACCGCGCAATCGTCCGTTAAAGCGATGCGGTGCCGAATCGCAAAAAGGGGCCTGGTCCTTTAGCGTCAAAATGGTCCGGGGCTGAAGTGGTTAAAAAAACGAATTCGGAACTAAACGAATTGCACATGTCTACAAACTACATACAATATCTAAGCCCTGAAAAATGGGGAGGTCTTTGAGCCCCCGATACCCAGTGGATGGTTTATAAGACAATTTTCCACTCGGTTCCTTCGACAAAAGTCGAATGAAGCATGAAATTTTTCGGGCGGTGCTGAAATGAGCCAAATTCCGAGCTGTCTATGGATAGCTTAAGATCTTTACATTTTAGAGCCATAAAAACCTGACGGGGTCCTAACCCCCCATTACTCCAAACTCCAAATAAAAGTCTTGGCTTCACACACACAATGTAAGAACTCCTTTTTTTTTCTCTAAAAGATAAAACCCAAAATGATGATACGTTTTATCTTGCACACGGCTTCCGCGGGCAGCCCGGAACAAAGGAGCGAGAGCGCAGAGCGGGAAGCGGCGTGCACACAGTAAATAACAAAAGGGGGATAATTATCGGGGCCGCACACAAGCAGTCATTTTCCTGATGATGGTGTATCTATGTATCCTTTCCTCCTAATTGTTCTCCTGCTCCAGCAATTATTTCCTTTCTTCTCTCTCTCCGCAGTCACGGCCGCTGACTGCGACACCGGCGCCAACGGCGACTTCTCCTACTTCACGCTCAGCCCTGATTTCAGCATCTCCGAGAAGGGTGTCATTAGCCCGGCACGGGGCCTGGACTACGAGCGGCCCGGCCACCTGTACGAGTTCGTCATCCTGGCGGTAGACCGCGGCGAGCCGCCCAACACCGGGACCGCCACCGTCAGGATCCGAGTCTCCAACGTCAACGACGAAGCGCCGGAATTTTCCCAAGCAGTGTCAGTTCTCAATATTTATTATACCCGGAGGATAGATATATTCTGTGATATCAGGACCTGAACACATTTATCCATCTATCAAAATAAAGATAGATAGATAGATAGATAGATAGAAGAGTAAGGGATTAATGTAGAGATCTATATAGAAAAAAAAAAAAAGAAGAAAACATATACATGATAGATACACTTTATGAGAGACAGATAGATGATAGATATGGATAGGTATCATATAGATAGATAGATAGATAGATAGATAGATAGATAGATAAGGGTAAGGTAGATAAAATAGTGGAAGATAGATTATCTACCTTACTACCCTACCGTTGTCTATCTATCTATCTATCTATCTATCTATCTATCTATCTATCTATCTATCTATCTATCTATCTATCTATCTTCCTTTATTTTGATAGATAGAAACATAGATAATGATAGGGTAGTAAGGTAGATAATCTATCTATCTATCTATCTATCTATCTATCTATCTATCTATATAAAGGAAGATAGATAGATAGATAGATAGATAGATAGATAGATAGATAGGGTAGTAAGGTAGATTATCTATCTATCTATCTATCTATCTATCTATCTATCTTCCTTTATTTAGATAGATAGATATATAGATAGATAGATAGATAGATAGCAGATAGATTATCTACCTTACTACCCTATCATTATCTATGTTTCTATCTATCAAAATAAAGGAAGATAGATAGATAGATAGATAGTTGATGACATAATTGATAAAATAGAGATGGGTTGGTAAAATAGAAGTTGAGTGGATAGATGGATAGCAGATATTACCACAGATAGATAGACAGATAGGTAGATTATCTATCTATCTATCTATCTAGATATCCACCCAACTTCTATTTTATTAATCCTGCCATTATCTATCTATCTATCCATCCATCTATCTACCAAAATAGAGGAAGATAGATGGATAGATAGATAGATAGATAGATAAGGGTAGGGTAGATAAAATAGAGAAATATAGATAATCTACCTTACTACCCTATCATTATATATCTATTGATCTATCTATCTATCTATCTTCCTTTATTATGATAGTGGATAGATAGATAGATAGATAGAGTAGTAAAGTAGATAATATATCTATCAAAATAAAGGAAGATAGATAGATTATCTACCGTATCTATCTATATATCTATCTATCTTCCTTTATTTTGATAGATAGATAGATAATCTACCTTAATACCCTACCATTATCTATCTATCTATCTATCTATCTATCTATCTATTAAAATAAGATAGATAAGAAGATAGATAAGAAGTTAAAATAAGATAGATAAGAAGATGGATAGAAAGAAAGATAGATAGATAATGGTAGGGTAGATAGAATATAGATAGAGAATAGATTATCTACCTTACTACCCTACCATTGTCTGTCTATCTATCTATCTATCTATCTATCTATCTATCTATCTCTGATCATTTCATCTATCTATCTATTGAAATGTATGTCATCTATTCTCTATCTGTCAAAATAGAGGAAGATATCTATCTCTCTATCTAGCTATCTTCCTCTATTTTATCTACCCTACCCTTATCTATCTCTCTATCTAGCTAAGGGTAGGGTAGATAAAATAGAGGAAGATTATCTACCTTACTACTCTACCATTATCCGCCTGTCCGTCTGTCTATCTATCTTTCTATTTCTCTGTCTATCTATCTATCTTCTGCTATTTTGATAGATAGATAGATAGATAGATAGATAGATAGATAGATAGATAGATAGATAGATAGATAGATAGATAGATAGATAGCAGATAGATAGATAATGGTAGGATTGATAAAATATAAGTTGGGTGGATATCTAGATGGATAGATAGCAAATATTATCACAGATAGATAGATAGATAGATAATCTATCTATCTGTGATAATATTTGCTATCTATCCATCTAGATATCCACCCAACTTCTATTTTACCAACCCATCCATATTTTATCAATTATGCCATCAACTATCTATCTATCTATCTATCTATCTGTCTGTCTGTCTGACTATCTATCGATCTATCGATCTATCGATCTATCTATCTATCTATCTATCTATCTGTGATAATATCATCTATCTATCAAAATGGAGGAAGATAAATAGAAAGACAGATAGACAATGGTAGGGTAGATAAAATAGAGGAAAATAGATGATCTACCCTATCATTATCTATCTATTGATCTATCCCATTCATGATCTCAATCTCTTATCTATCACTATCTATCCCTCTCTTTTCATCTATCATACGTTCTTATATATCAGTGTGTGTATATACGGTATATATATATATACTTCTGCATCATATTCCTGTTTCTCGGTCTCCTCCATAGTAATTGATGCTTCTTCTTATCTGTACAGAGAACACATCGCCCCCCCCCCTCCCCCCCCCCCAGACCTAATCATTTTCTTTTGTGCCTTTAAGTCTAAAGTTTTGTATTTTTACCCTCGATTAGAGCGCAGTTGTCTGTATTTTGCTGCGAGCAACCGAACCCCCTCCTCCCCCCCCTCCCTCCCTTCCCCCGGACCCCCTGTCAGCTCCACAGAACACAGCTTGTTACAGACACGATGGTGGCCTATTTTTTTCCTTAAAATCCTCCTGCATCTTTCCGAGGCCCTTCCATGTAATGTCTGAGCCTCCTGTGTCTCTGTGGCTTTTTGTTTTACAGCTTGAAAGCTGTCAGAGCCGGGAATCGATTTGCTCGTTAGACTTCAGGCGAAGAGAGTGGCCTCTGGGCTGCAATTTGCTGCTGAGCGGCTGAACGGAATCGCATGTGTTCCCGTTTCCTAATCCGCCGCACCGATCCAGGGCTTATATATAGTGTGTGTGTGTATATATATATATGTGTATAGAGCAAGGGGGGCAGACCTAACTAGTATTGGCAGTGGTAAGTCATGCCCGAGGCGAGGACACCCAGAAATAGTCCAAGCAGGTTTGTTCTGCAGTTTGATTTAGCAAACAACAAATACGGTTTTACCAGCAGAGATGTGTAGAGGAAGTCCATTGTATAAAACAAATAAAATATCTGCTTGTCCAAATCAGTAAACTCGGGTCAGTTCTTGGCCTGTTCTGCCAGGTAAGATGTGGACCCAAGGACCCAAGGACCAAGGCTTTATCTTAACCAAAGCTCTACAAAGTCTCCAAGCTCCAGGACCCAGTTCAAGGGGCTAGATTCAAGTAGCCCGCCGTAAGTTTGTGCGGGCGTAGCGTGTGTTATTTACTAGGGTTGTCCCGATACCAATACCTTTATCGGTATCGGGACCGATACCGAGTATTTGCGGGAGTACTTGTACTCCCGCAAATGCCCCCGATGCCTGAATAGAATACTTGCCCCCCCCCGCCGCCGCCGCAAACCCTCCGCCGCCGCGTTAATCCGCGTGCGGGGAACATTACAGCTTTCGTTTGAATAGCTGTATCCCCGCAGCGTATAGACACTCCCCCTTGCACGGGATTGGACGGATGATCTGTCCAATCCCGAGCAACGGGGAGTGTCTATACACGGCGCGGCGGGGATACAGCTATTCAAACGAAAGCTGTAATGTTCCCTGCACGCTGATTAACGAGGCAGCGGCGGCATCATCCAGGTATGGGGGACATGGCTGGATATATGTGGGGGGGACATGGCTGCAATATGTGGGGGGACATGGCTGCAATATGTGGGGGGACATGGCTGTAATATGTGGGGGACATGGCTGCAATATGTGGGGGGACATGGCTGCAATATGTGGGGGGACATGGCTGCAATATGTGGGGGGACATGGCTGTAATATGTGGGGGACATGGCTGCAATATGTGGGGGGACATGTCTGTAATATGTGGGGGACATGGCTGCATATGTGGGGGACATGGCTGTAATATGTGGGGGGACATGGCTGTAATATGTGGGGGGACATGGCTGCAATATGTGGGGGGACATGGCTGCATTATGTGGGGGACATGGCTGCATTATGTGGGGGACATGGCTGTAATATGTGGGGGACATGGCTGCAATATGTGGGGGTACATGGCTGTAATATGTGGGGGACATGGCTGTAATATGTGGGGGACATGGCTGCAATATGTGGGGGGACATGGCTGTAATATGTGGGGGACATGGCTGTAATATGTGGGGGACATGGCTGGATATATGTGGGGGGACATGGCTGCATTATGTGGGGGACATGGCTGCATTATGTGGGGGACATGGCTGTAATATGTGGGGGACATGGCTGCAATATGTGGGGGTACATGGCTGTAATATGTGGGGGACATGGCTGTAATATGTGGGGGACATGGCTGCAATATGTGGGGGGACATGGCTGTAATATGTGGGGGACATGGCTGTAATATGTGGGGGACATGGCTGTAATATGTGGGGGACATGGCTGCAATATGTGGGGGGGACATGGCTGTAATATGTGGGGGACATGGCTGGAATATGTGGGGGGCATGGCTGGAATATGTGGGGGACATGGCTGTAATATGTGGGGGACATGGCTGTAATATGTGGGGGACATGGCTGGAATATGTGGGGGGCATGGCTGTAATATGTGGGGGACATGGCTGCAATATGTGGGGGACATGGCTAGATATATGTGGGGGGACATGGCTGCATTATGTGGGGCGACATGGCTGCATTATGTGGGGCGACATGGCTGTAATATGTGGGGGACATGGCTGTAATATGTGGGGGACATGGCTGCAATATGTGGGGAACATGGCTGCAATATGTGGGGGGACATGGCTGCATATGTGGGGGGACATGGCTGCATATATGGGGGGACATGGCTGCATCTGTGGGGGGACATGGCTGCATATGTGGGGGGACATGGCTGCATTTGGGGACACATTTAAAAAAAAAGTATCGGTACTTGTACTCGGTCCTAAAAAAATGGTATCGGGACAACCCTATTATTTACGCTACACGGGCAAGTGCAGTATTCACAAAGCATTTGCTCCGTAAGTTGCGGCGGCGCAGCGTAAATGGGGCCCGGCGTAAGCGCGCCTAATTCAAATGAGTATGAGGGGGGGCGTGTTTTATGTAAATGGGTGGTGACCCGACGTGATTGACGTTTTTTCCCGAACGGCGCATGCGCCGTCCGTGGAATTTCCCAGCGTGCATTGCTCCAAAGTACGCCGCAAGGACGTCATTGGTTTCGACGTGAACGTAAATTACGTCCAGCCCTATTCTCGAACGACGTAAAAAATTCAAAATTCGACGTGGGAACGACGTCCATACTTAACATTGCGTACGCCTCATAATAGCAGGAGCAACCTTACGCCGAAAAAGTCTAACGTAAACGACGTAAAAAAATAGCGCCGGGCGTACGTAAATTTGTGAATCGGCGTATCTAGGTCATTTGCATACTCTACACCGAAAACGACGGAAGCGCCACCTAGCGGCCAGCGTAAATATGCACCCTAAGACATCAATGGGCACAGTGGCGACAATTAAAGGGCACAGCGGTGACAATTAAAGGGCACAGCGGTGGCAATTAAAGGGCACAGTGGTGACAATTGATGGCACAGTGGCTGTGTTTGATGGCATGGCACAGTGGTGACAATTGATGGCACAGTGGCTGCAATTGATGGCATGGCACAGTGGTGCGAATTGATGGCACAGTGGCTGTGTTTGATGGCATGGCACAGTGGCTGCGTTTGATGGCATGGCACAGTGGTGACAATTGATGGCACAGTGGCTGCAATTGATGGCATGGCACAGTGGTGCGAATTGATGGCACAGTGGCTGCGTTTGATGGCATGGCACAGTGGTGACAATTGATGGCACAGTGGCTGCGTTTGATGGCATGACACAGTGGTGACAATTGATGGCACAGTGGCTGCGTTTGATGGCATGACACAGTGGTGACAATTGATGGCACAGTGGCTGCATTTGATGGGCACAGTGAGGCTGCAATTTTTTTTTCCGTTTGCGCCCCCCCAAAAATGTTGAGCACCAGCCGCCACTGCTCCCAACCATGTCAAGCTCAACCTAACCCCCAAATATAACCTTAAAATAAACTCCCAGCCCTAATTTTAAACTCAACCTAACTCCCACCCCTAGCTTTAGGCTGAACATAACCCTAAATCCTAACCTCAAACTCAACCTAGATAAAAAATCCTGAACTTCAAACTCAACGAAAACACTGAACAGACCAAACTAATCAAACACGGCCACCCTGGATACAGTGAGCCATAACTACATTTATCTTGTCCTACCGCCTATCTAGGAGGGTGCTACACAGCTTGGGGCAGATCCACAAAGCGAGTACGCCGGCGTACTTTCAAATTTCCCGCGTCGTATCTTTGTTTTGAATCCTCAAAACAAGATACGACGGCATCTGGGTTAGATCCAACATGCGTACGTCTTCGTACGCCTTCGGATCTAAGATGCAATTCTTCGGCGTCCGCTTGGTGGCGTTCACGCCGTTTTCCGCGTTGAGTATGCAAATTAGCTATTCTAGTCGGCTTTTTCCGGTGTATAGTTAAAGCTGCTATTTGGTGGCGTATGCAATGTTAAGTATGGCCGTCGTTCCCGCGTATAATTAGAATTTATTTTTTTCGTTTGCGTAAGTCGTCCGTGAATCGGGATGGACGTAATTTACGTCCACGTCAAAACCATGACGTCCTTGCGACGTCATTTAGCGCAATGCACGGTGGGAAATTTAGGGATGGCGCATGCACAGTTCGTTCGGCGCGGGGACGCGCTTCATTTCAATGAAACACGCCCCCTAGCCGCCCAATTTGAATTCCGCGCCCTTACGCCGCGAGAGATACACTACACCGCCGAATTCTTTCAGGATTCAAATCAAAAAAAGTAAGTTACGGCGGCGTAGCGTATCTCAGATACGCTGCGCCGGGGCAGATCTTTGTGGATCTGCCCCCTTGTCTCTATAATATTATATTAATTAGGATGGGAATCAAAGCAGGTGTGCAGAAATCTGATTTTGGGAACTGCAGAGATCTCATCAATAGAGTCCCCAAGAGCTACAATATAGGGAACTGTAAGGTGGTTTGTGACTCCAGCATCTACCAAACACTGTTTTGGGTGGACTGATTGATTGAATAATAATTTCCAAAACGCGTCAGCTGAGTTTTAATAGGCAACTGGGGGTTATAATTCCATATGTACCATTTTTCTTCATAGAAAGTCTAATTTTCCATGGCTATAGAAAGTGCCGTGTTTGTGCCCCCGGAGAGCGTAATCTACTAATGCAAGGCGCCCAACCAATTATACGTCCGAAATAATAATTGCAGGCATCGGCTGAAACCTTCGTGTCCTATTTTCTAGATATCGGACGTTTGTGTCAGAAGACGCGGCCCCCAACACCCTGGTGGCCACGGTACAAGCGTTCGACCCTGACGGAGACCGAGTCACTTATGAAATCTCTGAAGGAAACAAGGAGGGAAATTTCGTTATTGATCCTCAGAAAGGTAATCACGGTTTCGAGGAGCAGACTCCAGAGTGTTTACGCGTCAGACTGTGCAAATAGAGTTTCTGAAGGCACTTTATTGATTGGACCCGGCATTTTCTACCCAACAGAAATCAATGCAATAAAGCACTTGGTGTCATCAGACTAGAGATGCAATTATTCTGCGGCCAAACCGATAGATTGCGGGCGCTCTCTCTTATAATAAGTAGTTTGCAGGGAGGAATGGTGATGTAAAGACTGCGCACTATCAGAGTTTACTGTAGTCGGGGTCAGTGAACAACGGCGTTCTGATTGGTTGGTGTGGGTCAATGCCCCTTTGCATGTTATCTTTGTTGCCTTTATCAAGAGGATCATTCTTTGAGTTTGTAGTAAAAACCTAAATAAATAGTCTATTATTGGCTAAAATATCATTAAAAAATAAATAAATAAACAAACAGCTTTTGCTGCAATACTCACTTTCATTTGGAGATGTCCCCAGCAGAACCGTGGGACTTTGTAGGCAAACTAAAGATATGCGTAATGTAATAAAATAACAACATTTATTAATATCCCACGGTCCTACCCTTTTTCCTTTTTTTTTGTTAACAAAACTTTGTGTATATAAAACGCAACACCTTTGCGCTTGGTGTAAAAAAAAAATCCGCAATTGTGCAAAAAAAAAAATTGTGCAACAAATTTACAAAAATAATTTCACAAACTCACTTAAATTAGAGACAATGGCCCAGATTCAAGAAGCAATTGCGTCTGCGTAACCATAGTTACGCAGCGCAATTGCTTACTTGCGCAGGCGTAACGACTTCTCCTGATTCAGAGAGCTCGTTATGCCGACTGCAGCCTAAGATATGCGTGGCATAAGGCTCTTATGCCCTCATATCTTAGGCTGCATTCTTACACAGGCCGCTAGGTGGCGTTCCGGTAGTGGTCAGCGTATAGTATGCAAATTGCATACTAACGCCGATTCACTACCCTACGCGAGCCCTGCGTACGCAGTTTACGTCGTTTGCGTACGTCGGTTTTTGCGTAAGGCTGCCCCTTCTAATAGCAGGGGCAGCCAATGCTAAAGTATACCCGTCGTTCCCGCGTCGCGAAATTTGAAATTTACGTCGTTTGCGTAAGTGAATCGTGAATGGCGCTGGACGCCATTCACGTTCACTTTGAAGCAAATGACGTCCTTTTGACGTCATTTACCGCAATGCACGTCGGGAAAGTTTCCCGACGGAGCATGCGCCCTACGCTCGGCGGGAACGCGCCTAATTTAAATGATTCCTGCCCCCTACTTGATCATTTAAATTGCGCGCGCTTACGCCGGGCATTTTGCCGGAGCGCCCACGCAATTTACGGAGCTACTGCTCCGTGAATCGCGGGTAGCGCAGAAAATTTGCGGGGGCGCAGGGCAAAAACGGCGCAGGGCAAAAACGGTGCCCTGTGCCTACGTAAAAAAAGCGCAAGGCTACCTGAATCTGGGCCAATGCATTCCCCAAAAGCCAGCATAGATTATACCAAATAATTGTATAAATGTATATCTGGAAAGTATTCATAGCGCTTCACTTTTTCCACATTTTGTTATGCTACAGCCGCATTCCAAAATGGATTAAATTCATTGGGCCAAATTCTCAAAAAAGCTGCCTAACTTAACTTTCAGCAGTTAACTTACACAGGCGTTAAATTTCTACCTAAGTGCCCGATCCACAAAGCACTTACCTAGAAATTGCACGCCGTGGGCCAAATCTTCAAAGGAGATACGCAGGCGGAACTGCTGTTCAGCCTGCGTATCCCTGTGGCTATCTTTGGAAACGATCCTCAGAAGGATTTTTCCAAAGATAGTCAGAAGATCCGACATCTGTAAGAGACTTAGGCCTCGTACACACGACAGAGATTCTCGGCAGAATTCGCCGAGAAACTCGGTCAAAACCCGGATTCTGCCGAGAATCTCTGTCGTCTGTACAGTTTTGGCTCGATGGAGCCGCCGAGGAGCTCGACGAGAAAATAGAGAACATGTTCTCTATTTTCTCGTTGGCCGCGTTGTTCTATAGGAGAAGGCGGCCCGCCGAGCTCCTCGGCGGCTTCATCCCAAAACGAGACGAGGAACTCGACGTGCCAAGCACGTCGAGTTCCTCTGTCATGTGTACGGGGCCTTACACTGTCGTCTCTTAGGATGCAGTACCGCATCCGCCGCTGGGGGCATTTCGAGTCGAAATGCCGCTTTGCGTATGCAAATGAGGACTTAGGCAGATCCACAAAGCTTTTTAGCTTTGTGTTTTCTGCGTAAGTTACGTTTTGCATACGTAAAATTAGGGATGCTTTTACAAGGCCTAAACTGTTTAGACCTTGTAAAAACAAACCTTTTTTTCGATCGCCGCATTTTTTTTTAAATTTCGATTTTTTTTTTTCCGGCGCGTATTTTTTTTTTTACCCGACGCAACTTTATTGTCCCGTCGCGATCCACAAAGCCCAGCGTAAAGTACGTTCGCGCGATGCACGTCGGGAAAAATGACGTCACGCGCATGCGCCGAACGTCCGGCGCAGGAGCGCACCTCATTTGAATAGGAATCGCCCCCTCGAGCAGACGACCGCCTTGCGACGGAGGCACTTGGGTTACACGGCGTTTAATTTCTAGGTAAGTGCTTTGTGGATCGGGCACTTGGGTAGAAATTTAACGCCTGTGTAACTTAACTGCTGAAAGTTAAGTTAGGCAGCTTTTTTGAGAATTTGGCCCCGTGTAACCTAAGTGCCTCCGTCGCAAGGCGGTCGTCTGCTCGAGGGGGCGATTCCTATTCAAATGAGGCGCGCTTCCGCGCCGGACGTTCAGCACATGCGTGTGACGTCATTTTTCCCGACGTGCATCGCGCGAACGTACTTTACGCCGGGCTTTGTGGATCGCGACGGGACAATAAAGTTGCGTCGGGTAAAAAAAAAAATACGCGCCGGAAAAAAAAAATCAAAATTTAAAAAACGCGGCGATCGAAAAAAAGGTTTGTTTTTACAAGGTCTAAACAGTTTAGGCCTTGTAAAAGCATCCCTAATTTTACGTATGCAAAACGTAACTTACGCAGAAAACACAAAGCTAAAAAGCTTTGTGGATCTGCCTAAGTCCTTCTGAGGATCGTTTCCAAAGATAGCCACAGGGATACGCAGGCTGAACAGCAGTTCCGCCTGCGTATCTCCTTTGAAGATTTGGCCCATTATTTTCCTCAAAATTCTATAAACAATCCCCCATAATGACAATGTGAAAGATGTTTGAAATCTTTGCAAATGTATTAAATATAAAAAACAAAGAAATCCCATGTACATAAGTATTCACAGACTCATCCCATGTACATAAGTATTCACAGACTCCTCCCATGTACATAAGTATTCACGGACTCCTCCCATGTACATAAGTATTCACAGACTCCTCCCATGTACATAAGTATTCACAGACTCCTCCCATGTACATAAGTATTCACAGACTCCTCCCATGTACATAAGTATTCACAGACTCCTCCCATGTACATAAGTATTCACAGACTCCTCTTATGTACATAAGTATTCACAGACTCCTCCCATGTACACAAGTATCACAGGCTCCTCCCATGTACATAAGTATCACAGGCTCCTCCCATGTACATTAATCCACGTCGCAAATAGTCAATGACGTGAACGTAATTTACGCAAAGCCCTATTCGCGAACGACTTACGCAAACAACGTAAAATTTTCAAAATTCGACGCGGGAACGACGTCCATACTTAACATTGGCTGCGCCTCATATAGCAGGAGTAACGTTACGCCGGAAAAAGCCTTCCGCAAACGACGTAAAAAAATCCGCCGGGCGCACGTACGTTTCTGAATCGGCGTATCCAGCTCATTTGCATATTCTACGCTGAACTCAACGGCAGCGTCACCTAGTGGCCAGCGTAAATATGCAACTAAGATACGACGGTGCAAGAGACTTACGCCAGTCGGATCTTAGCCTAATTTTGGCGTATCTTGCTTTCTGAATACAGAAAGAAGATACGCCGGCGCAGCTTTGAATTTACGCGGCGTATCTATAGATACGCCGGCGTAAATTCTTGCTGAATCTAGCCCTTAATGTTTTGAGTTGGCACCTTTAATCACTGTGTTGTTGCTCTGGATGTAGTGTATAGTTTATACAATTATATTTTTATTAAGATTTTCATCATAAAGGGTTACAAGAAAAAAGGAAAAAGAAAAGAAAAGGGTTGAATAGAGCCCGTAGGTACATTAAGTACACTTAGTGACAAGGTTTTAGCTCTTAGTATACATTGCTATAAAAAAAAAAATATATATATATATTAAAGCAACATTGCAAATACGCATCTAAGGTATTGTATAGCAAAAGCCATGGTTGAGAGTAGAAAAATAAATAAAAAAGTGTAGAAAAATGTGGAGTTTCTGGGGGGTTTTGAGGCCAAGTAGAAGTTGTATAATGTATGACTGTTATTTGTGTACTGTCATTTTTTTTTTTTTTTTATTAAAATTATTATTATTACTAGAATTTAATAAAATATTCTAATCTAAATTATTAGAATTGAAATATACATTTTTATAATTCTAATAAAAAGTATTAGAATAAAAAAAAACCCTTATAGATGTGAATCCCAATGATTGAAAATAAAGATATGTTCTGCCTTTCCCCCCTTTTTATATATATATATTTTTAGTTTGTTTGGTTAATAAATTTAGCGGTAAGAGAGAGCTTGACACTTTTGGAATACATAGGGAGAACCCCCCCCAGGGCAGAGTGTGAGATATATTTTGTCTTTTTCTCTTTTTCGAAAAAAACTTTTAAATATTAAATATGAAAAAAAAAATATATAAATATAAATAAATATATATATATTTCCAAGAAAAAAAAAAAAAGAATTAATTAATTCAAACTCTATTTCTACAACTTGATTGGAGTCCACCTGTGATATATACGTATCTCTGAAATCCTATTGAATGTAAGGAAGAAACTAATAATTGTATCTTCTGTCAATTACCAGGTCTTATTCGCCTTGGCCCAAGTCCTCTCCCCCAGCTCCACGGGACTGAGTACATCTTGTATGTAACCGCGGCAGACGACAACGCCTCCGGCGGTCCGCACAGCCTCACCAGCACGGCCACAGTCCTCGTTCGAGTGGATGACATCAATAATAACAAGCCCATTTTTCATCAGGTGGGTTTGAGTTACCTTTTTATTTCACATTTCACCAGTCAGCATTCTGGTATATCCAAGTCACACACTGGAGCTTACACGGGGTTACACGGGGCTGAGGACCCACCCTTCCCCCATGTGACAACACTGAGGAAGGGATGAGTCCTATGCTCCCCTATACCCAGAAGTACTGAATATTTCACGATATCACTCCTGTCAGCCAAATGGAGGAACAGATTAGGCATCATAAAGTGAATATGAGATGTTAGAGGAACCGTTTGCCAACCGCCCTATAGCAGATTTACTGCTGCATGGTGGCCATGCTGTGCAGAATCGCATATATATATATATACACATACACATATATATATATATATATATATATATATATATATATATACAATTTATTATTATTATATTTTTTTTTATATGTGTGTGTGTATATACACACACATAATTTATTATTACTATTTTTTATATATATATATATATATATATATATATATATATATACTTAAAGTGGAGTTCCACCCATTAATATAACATTACATCAGTAGTTTTAAAAAAATGTCATTAGTCCTTTAAGAATTTTTTTTTTTTTTTTAAGATGCCTTCAAAGTGTTGTTGCTAGGCAGAATAGTTAATCTTCCCACTTCCTGCACCTAGGTGCTTAAGCTTCCTAACCTACACCGCACAGACTCCTGGGAAATAGTGGGTGTAACTTTCCAGGAGTCTGTGCACTCCCCAGTCTCGAAGAATCATGTGACTTGGACAGTACAGGTGCTGAAACCTGATCTGAAACCTATTACACTGCTTGTGCAGCACTGTGCATGTGCGAGATCTGCAAGGCTGAAATCCAGGAAGTCATACAGTCTGGCTTCATGATGCCCACACTTAAGATGGCCCCAGTCAATTTCTATTTTATAAAGTGTCTAAATGCTGTAACAACCTAACAAAACGGACCTTAGTTTACAGTCTAACTTTACTAGAATACATTAAGCTTGTGTATTACAGGGGTATTTATATATAAAAAGTGAAATTGTGGCCGGAACTCCGCTTTAATATTGTATACACATTTTTTTCCTTTACATACATTTTATATATAAATGTATGTAAAGGAAAAAAATGTGTATATAATATTATTTTTTTATATGTGTGTGTGTGTGTGTGTGTGTATATATATATATATATATATATATATATATATATATATATATATATATATATATATATATATATATATATATATATATGATTCTGCACTTATGGGTAGGGGCGCAGGCACGCCACCAGTGCCCAGCTCCTGCTGAGCGACCAACAAACCACCCCCCACCCCTGGTGCTCACTCCATCGATCGTCGCTCCCCCCCGTTGCTCGATCGCCGCATTGCTCGCCCGCCAGGCGCCCCACCAGCCCGGCACTTACCCTATAATGGTGACGGCTTTGGAGGTTTCCCCCCTGCATCTCCTCCCGAGTTCCCGGTGGTCGCTTCTCCTCTGCCAATCAGGACCTGGTACTCCAATCCAATCGGGTCTCAGGACCCGCTTCCTTATTGGCCAGGAGGAGAAACGGGAAGACACTGGCGAATATTAAATTGCTAATGTCACACAAGAGGGTGGGCTCCGAGTCCAGTGCTCTACGCCTCAGGCTCTATTCATGTGCTTCCGGAAAGAAAAAAAAACAACTCATTGAAATCCATGCGTCCGGTGCCCTACTTGTAGATTAGGGGCCAGGCGCATGGATTAGGGGGGGTGGCGCCGCTGCATGAACGACCGCCACTGGTCACAGCAGAAGCCGATCAGCGGGTGCCGACCAATGGATGTCCACCAGCACCCGCCGATCATCGAGGAGAGACACAAATGTAGACAAGGGGCAGAGCTCCGTCCTGTCAGCGGGGATGCGATGGATCTTCTTTCCCTGTACATCCCTTAGTGAAAGAACAAACACATTTAACCCTTGGATCACCCTAGATGTTTAACCCCTTCCCAGCCAGAGTCATTAGTATAGTGACAGTGCAAATTCTTCTCACCGTATTAGTGTCACTGGTTCCCAAAAAGTGTCAAAAGTTAGTGCCAGATTGTCTGCCGCAATATCGCAGTCCCACTAGAAGTCGCTGATCGCCGCCATTACTAGTATACATTTTTTTTTTTTATAAAAAATCCACTATATTTTATTGGGACGCCTGAATTTACACGCATATGGGGCCCGGATTCAGAAAGAGATTTGACGGCGTATCTCCTGATACGCCGTCGTATCTCTGAGTTCCGACGGTCGTATCTATGCGCCTGATTCATAGAATCAGGTTACGCATAGATATCCCTAAGATCCGACAGGTGTAAGTGTCTTACACCGTCGGATCTTAGGCTGCAATTCCAGGCCGGCTGCTAGGTGGCGCTTTCGTATTATTACGCGACGAATATGCAAATGAGGAGTTACGCCGATTCAGAAACTAACGACCGCCCGCCGCTTTTTTTTACGTCGTTTGCGTTTCGGCTTTTTCCGGCGTATAGTTACCCCTGCTATATGAGGGGTAGCTAATGTTAAGTATGGCCGCCGTTCCCGCGCCGAGTTTTGAAATTTTTAAGTCATTTGCGTAAGTCGTTCGCGAATACAGATGGACGTCCTTGCGACGTCATTTAGAGCAATGCACACTGGGAGATTTTACGGACGGCGCATGTTAGAGCGCCCAAAGTTAGAGCGGCGTAACGTATCAGAGATACGTTACGCGGACCGGACAGATATGCCAATGTATCTGAATCCGGCCCATGAACTTTAATGGCATCCCAGTCTTAGTCCGTAGGGTTCAATATTGAGTTGGCCCCGCCCTTTGCAGCTATAACAGCTTCAACTCTTCTGGGAAGGCCGTCCACAAGGTTTAGGAGTGTCTATGGGAATGTTTGACCATTCTTCCAGAAGAGCATATATTTTAAGGTGATGGTAGTTTTGTAAATGACCCAGCTTATCAAATGTTGTCTTTGTAGTGTGCCGAGTACAGCAAGAACGCCTCGATTCTAGAAAACCAGCCCCTGGGGACGTTTGTGCTTCAAGTGGAGGCAAAAGACGCGGACAGCGGAGTGAACGGGCAAGTGAAATATGGGATCGTGCACAGAGAGGGATACTTGCCTGCCTTCACCATCCACCCCGACACAGGTAACCAAGAAAGTCAACCAACACAAATACCTCAGAGGAGGACCATCCGCTGTCCTTTTTAAAGAGAAGATTTTCCCATCAGTCCCGGGGTAGGTTCTTCCAGCGTCCAGGATGAGGACCTCCCTCTGCTAACACATGACTTAGAATGGACCACCCTGTGCTTTTTCCTCATCCCCACACTCTGGCTGCCTATGGTTGGCCCATGGTTACCCAAGTTTGGCCTATTGCTTGCCTGTTGAGAGATGATTGCACATGCATGGTGCATGCATCATGTCAGCTGCCGGAAGCTAGGGTGCCCACGTGTCCCGGATTGCCCAGGACTGCCCAGGAGTAGTGCGGCAGTGCTGTCCTTTAGAACAGCTTTTCCCACCTTTTTATCATGGAGGAACAGTGTGTCTATAAGGGAGCAGTGTGATCTAGGGGGAGGGCAGCACAGAGCCGGGAGCATTGTGTGTATAAGGCAGTAATGTGATCCAGGGGGAGGGGGCAGAGCGTCGGAGCAGCCTGTGTGTAAAGCAGCTGTGTGATCCAGGGGGAGGGGGGCAGGGAGCCGGGAGCAGTGAGTGTATAAGGCAGCAGTATAATCCAGGTGGAGGGGACAGAGAGCCGGAGCATTGTGTGTATAAGGAAGCAGTGTGATCCAGGGGGAGGGAGCAGAGAGCCGGAGCAGTGTGTGTGTGTGTAAAGCAGCAGTGTGATCCAGGGGGAGGGAGCAGAGAACCGGAGCAGTGTGTGTGTGTGTGTGTGTAAAGCAGCAGTGTGATCCAGGGGGAGAAGGGGGCAGAGAGCTGTAGCATTGTGTGTATTAGACAGTAGTGTGATCCAGGGTGAGAGTGGCAGAGAGCCGGAGTATTGTGTGTATAAGGCAGCAGTGTGATCCGGGGGGGGGGGGGCAGAAAGCCAGAGCATTGTGTGTATAAGGCAGCAGTGTGATCCAGGGGGAGGGAGCAGAGAGCCGGAACAATGTGTGTGTGTGTAAAGCAGCAGTGTTATCCAGGGGGAGAGGGGGGCAGAGAGCTGTAGCATTGTGTGTATAAGGCAGTAGTGTGATCCAGGGGGAGAGGGTCAGAGAGCCGGAGTATTGTGTGTGTGTGTGTATAAGGCAGCAGTGTGATCCAGGGGAGGGGGGGCAGAAAGCCAGAGCATTGTGTGTGTATAAGGCAGCAGTGTGATCCAGGTGGAGGGGGACAGAGAGCCAGAGCATTGTGTGTATAAGGAAGCAGTGTGATCCAGGTGGAGGGGGACAGAGAGCCAGAGCATTGTGTGTATAAGGAAGCAGTGTGATCCAGGGGGAGGGGGGGCAGAGAGCCAGCGCATTGTGTGTGTATAAGGCAGCACTGCCCTAGACTAAGCCTGATTTGTCGGTGTGGCAGGACTGTGCTTGTGTGACTGGCAGCCTCTGTACCACTTCTGTACTACTGGGGGAGAACCAGCCTATTCTCAGCAGCCCCTCCGGGGTAAGCGCTACATAAACTCTATACATTGAAAGGATCCCTTCATGCCTTTGCACATCCATATTTATATTATGTACGGGGTTAAGCTTCTCAGCCGTGTGAGAAAAGAGGATTAGACTTGGACACAAAGCAAAAGGATAAACATGTATTTAATGAGTAATATAGAAAAATAAAATATCCCCCCCCACCTCCTATCTGAGGCTCGTCATTGATGACTTCGGGGGACGTGCTGCACCCTACCGTAGTCCTGGCATACGGCTAAAGAAGAATTATCCCTACTATACTCCTTACAGGCGAATTTCCAATCTTCGCTATCAGAATTGATAAAAAATAATAATAATAATTTAACAAATTTCAAGAAACAAGGAAGAATAGTTCTGTATTGTATGACCATCAGATGTCCTCTATAAATGTTCTTCCTTTTCATACTTCATGAGCCGTTATGGAAGCGTCCTTCACTCCAATGCCTCGCTCTGTATGGAAACTACAAAGATCTTCTCTGGTGAAGCATTAACTGTTTTACTTCCACAACAATAGTTGTCTCCCTTCTGAAGAAATTGCTGATCGTCTTATCATTGTCCTTTCCCATTGGTTCTTCAACGGGAAAGTCTGACTTCCTTATAACCCCCGGAGCGATCTCTGTGTTGTAATGAATTAGGCGGCAGTGTTGTCATCCTTTTAGAACCGCTTTTCCCACGGAGGAAACCCTAAAATAACTCCCCGGTCTCAGGGAATCCCTGCTAACAATTGCCACACCTACAGATCAAGATACCATTGTGGGATTGTCCCTGAGAATGATGCTCTCTACATGTGTGGTCATTGACATGGGCATCCGCTCCATAGGGCAAGGGGGGCCGTTTGCCCCCCCCTGGAATCGCCAGGGAGAGCCAGGAGCAGGGCCGAACTGGCCCTGGGGCCGATTTAAGCGGTGACTGCAGCGCTCCCTTGCCCTCTAGTTGTCCCTTATTTAGAGTGCCTGTCCCTCTTCTGGAATCAAATCCATTTGTCCCTCTTTCCAAAAGGTTCCTCTTTTGGACCTGAAATAAATATACTGTCAATATTGTGTAGTGTTTCAATCAAGGGAAAGGGGTGCTGTGTAATGAAAAGAAGTTCAGTGATGTGGGGTGCTATGTAATGTAAAGGGGGGGGCAGTGATGCAGTGTTCTGTGTAATGTAAAGGGGTCCAGAGCTGTGGGGTGCTGTGTAATGTAAAGGGGTCCAGAGCTGTGGGGTGCTGTGTAATGTAAAGGGGTCCAGAGCTGTGGGGTGCTGTGTAATGTAAAGGGGTCCAGAGCTGTGGGGTGCTGTGTAATGTAAAGGGGTCCAGAGCTGTGGGGTGCTGTGTAATGTAAAGGGGTCCAGAGGTGCAGTTGTGGAGAGGGGGTACACAGTAGTGACAAAGAGATATTGAAATATGCAGGGGGCACAGTGGGGCACAGATCACTTAAAGGGGTTGTAAACCGTTAGGCCACAAAAGGCGGATCCGCTGCCACGGAGTCCCCCGGCCCAGCGGGAGATCTCTCCGTTGATCTTCGCTGAGACAGGTCCCTCTCTATGGAGAGATCGGACAGAAAAAACGGACGGCATGTCCGTTTTTATAAGATCTCACCCGATCCGATCCACCAGGACAGATGGCGAACGTATCGCCATACATCTGATTTTAGCGGATCGGACCGGATCGGATATCAGCGAACATGGTCACCGCTCATGTCCGTCGGTCCATAGACTTACATGGAGCTCATCAACTAAAACATTTTAGTCGACTACATGAATGCTATTTTAGTTGACTAAAATGCGACTAAAACAAAAACAATTGAGATGACTAAAATACGACTAAAACTAAAATGGCATTTTAGTCAAAAGACTAAGGCCCCGTACACACGACCAAACATGTATGCTGAAACTGGTCCGCGGGCCAGTTTCAGCAGACATGTTTGGTCGTGTGTGGGCGCGAGCGGGCCGAATTCCAGCAAACATTTGCCCGCCGGGCCTTTTCCCAGCGGACAAATATTCCTGGACGTGTTTTAAAACCGTCCGCTGGAATCCTGCCCGCTCGGACATGTACGGTCGTCAGTACATGTCCAGGCGCCCGCCGTCCCTCGCATGCGTCGAATGACTTCGACGCATGCGTGGAAGCCTTTAAATGGCAGGCCCGCCCACGTCTCCGCGTCATCGCCGCGGCGACGACGAGGACACGCCCCGCGTATTGTTTACGCGCGGACTTCTGTACGATGGTGTGTACAACCATCGTACAGAAGCCCTCTGGCAGACATGTACGGTGAAAACGGTCCGACGGACCGCTTTCACCGTACATGTTTGTTCGTGAGTACCCGGCCTAAGACTAAAACTAAATTGAAATATGACTTCAAAATGAACACTGGTCTGTAGTGCATGTTGTTCATACCTCAATACCATAAATAATAACATATTCGATTTTTCACTCCAGCAGTATATAATGAGTTTGGTATCAGTGAGAGAAATAGTGTCCCATCATTGGTGTCAAGTGGGAGGAATAGTGTCCCATCATTTGTATCAGTGGGAGGAATAGTGTCCCATCATTGGTTTCAGTGGTAGGAATAGTGTCCTATCATTGGTATCAGTAGGAGGAATAGTGTCCCATCATTGGTGTCAGTGGGAGGAATAGTGTCCTATCATTGGTGTTAGTGGGAGGAATAGTGTCCCATCATTGGTTTCAGTGGGAGGAATAGTGTCCCATCATTGGTTTCAGTGGGAGGAATAGTGTCCTATCATTGGTATCAGTGAGAGGAATAGTGTCCCATCATTGGCTTCAGTGGGAGGAATAGTGTCCCATCATTGGCTTCAGTGGGAGGAATAGTGTCCCATCATTGGCTTCAGTGGGAGGAATAGTGTCCCATCATTGGCTTCAGTGGGAGGAATAGTGTCCCATCATTGGTATCAGTGGGAGGAATAGTGTCCCATCACTGGTATCAGTGGGCGGAATAGTGTCCCATCATTGGTATCAGTGGGAGGACTAGTGCCCATCAATGGTATCAGTGGGGGGAGGCATAGTGCCCCGTCATTGGTGTCAGTGGCAGAATTAGTTCCCCAAGGGCTGGATAAGGGCAAGCAATTGGCCACAGTTTGGAGACCACTGGTAATTGGTTTTGAAGCTCAGTGCAGACTTCCGAGAAAAAGATGGAGCCAATCACACAAGCTGCCAGTTATACGGAAGGCCTCCCAGGTTCTAGATTGCCAACAATAAAAATGAAATGGATTTTTTTTTTAATAACAATACATTTTAAAATAGTTTTAAAAACGTTCTGAAAAGTGAGCGTTCCTTTAACTGTGATTGGTCAGGTCGGGCAACTCATTTCAGGAAGCAACTATGGCTGGACCCGTGGCCGCACATTGATCTTGTCCCATCTAGCTGTTGTTTTCCCCTCCTCTGTAGGAATTATAACCACACTTCAAATATTCGATCGGGAGAAGGAGAAGGAATATCCGCTGACCATCAAGGCCACCGACCAGGCCAGTGACCCCCTCATCAGCCTCTGCCAGATAAACATCGCCATCCTCGACCAGAACGACAACGACCCAAGCTTCGAAAACAACCGCTACGAGTGTAAGTCCTTCCGAGGCCGTTACTTTCTATCACTTTCAATCATTTCGTGTGACATTTGCTACAATGTTTCTGTTTTCAATCCATCCAACAGACTTCTTAAAGGAGGACACGCCGGTCGGAACAAGCTTCCTGCGTATCGCCGCCCGCGATGAAGACTACGGCCCAAACGCGGCACTGACCTACTCCTTGGCGGGTGACGAGCCACTGTTCTTCCAGATTAACAGCACGACGGGGTGGCTGTACGTCAACCAACCGATATCTCGGGTATGAGACAAGTGGTGGGCTCACAAGGGCGGTAGGGGTTGGGGGGGGGGGGGGCGCGTTGAGTAGAAGTTTTACCTCCTTTCCTAAAAGTGATTGTAAACCCCATTCATGAAATTTGACCCAGGCACTTAGAGGTGCAATTTAAAAAATTAGAATATCATCAAAAAGTTTATTTATTTCAGTAATTCAATTAAAAAAAGTGAAACTCATATACCGTATATACTCGAGTATAAGCCAAGTTTTTCAGCAAATTTTTTGGTGCTGAAAATGCTCCCCTCGGCTTATACTCGAGTCACCTTTTTGCACCTGATCTCCCGGACTTCGGGGCCCCCGGGACCGGCCGGCCCTAGGTCTCCTGAACTTGGCGCACATGTAGCCCCACGCTTCCTCTACAAGTGTGCAAAGTTTGCTGTCTGAGGGACCTACGGCCGGGGAGCACCGATTTTTCAAAGCCGGGCACCCCTTCCGTAGACTCCCTCGTTAAACGTAAGTCTAGTCATGGGCACAGTGAGGGATGGGCACAGTGAGGCATGCAGATGGACACCCTAGGCTTATACTCGAGTCAAGTTTTCCCATTTTTTTGTGGTAAAATTAGGTGCCTCGGCTTATATTCGGGTCGGCTTATTCTCGAGTATATACGGTATTTTATTTAAATTAATTACACACAGAGTGATACTGTATATTTCAAGCATTTATTTATTTTAATTGTGATGATTTAGACTTGCATGTAGTGAAAACCCAAAATTCAGTATCTCAGAAAGTTTAGAATATTTCAGCAAAGTAGAAAACATATTTTTGGAAAGATAGATAGACAGACAGACAGACAGATAGATAGATAGATAGATAGATAGATAGATAGATAGATACAGTGACAGATAGACAGACAGACAGACAGACAGACAGATAGATAGATATAGACAGATAGATGGACAGATAGACAGACAGATAGACAGACAGACAGACAGATAGATAGACAGGTAGATAGATAGACAGATAGACAGGTAGATATGCAAAACACTGCATTTGCTTTCAAATAAAGCCTGAATATGTGGATTGTTTGCTAATTTCTTTGTATTTGGCTGTTCTCTGTTTTGTGTTTAAAATTTGTGTTTAAAAAGGAATTGTTTAAAAAATAATATTTTGTGTTTAAAAAGGAATTGAAAAGATACTTTTTTTAAAGGAACGGATGAGATGAGAGAGACCAGAGTAGATAATGGAAGAAAGGAAAATGAAAGGAATAAAGCAAGGAATAGAAAGAGGGAAAGAATCAAAACAAAATGATGGGTGAAAGGAAGGAAGGGAGGAAAAACAATGGAAAGAAGAAAGAAAGGGAATAAAGCAAGGCATAGAAAGAAGGGAAAACGAAGGAAGGAATGGAAAAAAGAAAAGAAGGGAAATTAAAGGATGGATGAAGGGAAGGAAGCAGGGAAGAAGGAAATGAGAGAGAGAGAGAGAGAGACTGGAGTGAAGGAAGGGAAGGAAAATGGGGAAAAAGAGAAACAAGGAAATAAAGAAAGCAAGGGAAGGAAAACAAGGGAAATAAGAAAGGAAGGAAAACAAGGGAAAGAAAAAGGGAAGAAAGGAAGGAAAACATGGGAGAAAAAGGGAAGAAAGGAAGGAAAACATGGGAAAGAAAAAGGGAAGACATGAAGGAAAACAAGGGAAAGAAAAAAGGAAGAAAAACATGGGAAAGAAAAAAGGGCAAAGCAAAAGAAGAAAAAAGAGGAATGAAGAGAGACTAGAGTAGATAATTGAAGGAGGATAAAGAAGGAAGAAAGAAAGAAGGAAATGAAGAAAGAAAGCAAGGAATAGAAAGAAGGGAAACAAAAGGATGAAAGATACGAGAGGGAAACAACCTAACCCAGAAGAAGGAAGGATAGGGAAATGAGAGAGAGACTAGAGTAGATGATGTAAGGAAGGAAGAAAGGGGAAAAAGGGAGGGAAGGAAGGAAAAACAATGGAATGAAGGAAAGAAGAAAGAAAGGAAAAAGAAAAGGTAGGAAGAAGAAATAGAAGGAAAGAAGGAAGAAAGGAAAGAAAACAAAGGAAAGAGGAAAGGGCAAAGAAAATAGGAATAAAGAGGAAGGAAGAGACACTAGAGTAGATAATGGAAGGAATGAAGGAAAAGAGGAGGGAAGAAGGGAAACGAAAGAACAGAAGGGAGAGAAGCGAGGAAAAAGAAGGGAGGAAGAAGGAAAGGAAGGAAAAAGAAGGAAATGAGAGGGATTAGAGTAGATGACAAATGAAAGAAAGCAAAGAGGAAGGAGGGAAGGAATAACAAGGGAATGGAGAAATTAAGAAAGAAAGGTAGGAAGAAGAAAAGGAAGAAAGGGCAAAGAAAAGAGAAAATAGAGTAGATGAGGGAAGGAAGAAGGAAAGGCTTAAAGCTAGGAATAGAAAGTAGGGAAACTAATGGATAGAAAAAGGGAAGGAAGCAAGGAAAAACCAGGGGAAGGAGGAAGGAAAGAGAAAGGAGAGAAGGAAGAAAGAGGAAAAAAAGGAAGAACGGTAAAAAAATATCTCACCAAAGCCCCCCAAAGGGAAAGGAATGAAGGAAAAACAAGGGAATGAAGGAAGAAAGAAAGAAAGAAAGAAAGAAAGGGATATTTGGGAATGTTATTAATGCTCCTCAGATGTGATCCGGCTCTTTAGCCGGGCGCTGTCGATGTCGGTATGAGACGTCCGGTGGCGGTTGGTCTCTGGGAAGATTGTCACCGCGGCGCAGAGACCATCTACAGAGAACGCTCCCTCCCCGCAGCTGATACATTTCTTATAAGTTGTGGCTCTGCGGAGATACATTGTAATCTCACAGCTGGTGGCACGCGGCGTTCTGGACAGCTGTGAGGGGCTGTCGGAATCTCATCGTCATTGGCGTTATAATCCAGCTGGACAGGGGCATCTGCACACATCGTCCATCCCAGTCCCTCCGCTCTTCTCAGAATATGACACATCGTGACACGGCCAGATGAGCAGCCTGTGGCTCACCAGCTGTCGTGGAACTACAAATCCCAGCATGCCAAAACGTTCTTGCCTATTTGAATGAACACCTGTGACCTTTTTCTTTAAAGCAATGGTGGCAACTTCGAGACACCTGAGCTCCAACAAACTCATTATACATTGTTACAATAGTTACATAGTTACATTTTAATTTCTTTCTTTATACAGAATACACGGTGTGTGCTGTTGTCACCAATAGTCACCTTTTTAAAGTAAACCTATCATAGAACAAACACGGGGGGGGGGGGGTGACATTGATGACCTCCTGCCTAGCTGCTGTGTTGACCCTCATATTTGTTCTGGGTCAATGATCTCAAAGTATTCAGGCGCCTTTTTTGATACGCAAAGAGACATTTAGCAGACGCACGGTTCTAGTATCTGCATCCCTTAGGGAGTATCTCACCAAAAATGAAATTGCTATTGCAGGGGGTACCTAAAATTCTACCAGAATTTTACCTGAAAGTGACAAGTATTTGCTATGGGATCCGATGGCATGTGATTGGAGAGAAAGAGAGTATTAGACACGTGCAGATCATTTGTTTCCGAACTGAAATTCTGACAAATTTTGGAAACTTGGATGTATCAAAATTTTTGAAATACAGTACCGAATTTAAACGAATCTGAAATAACGAAACCAAAAATTTGAATTCGAATAGTTTTCAAATTGCAATTCAAAAAGTTTTCGACATTAGAAAAGTTTTTGAATTAGAAAAGTTTTAGAATTAGAAACGTTTTCGACAAATTAGAAAAATTTTAGAATTAGAAAAGTTTTAGAATTAGAAAAGTTTTAGAATTAGAAAAGTTTTAGAATTAGAAAAGTTTTAGAATTAGAAAAGTTTTAGAATTAGAAAAGTTTTAGAATTAGAAACGTTTTAGCATTAGAAAAGTTTTCGACATTAGAAAAGTTTTAGAATTAGAAAAGTTTTAGAATTAGAAAAGTTTTAGAATTAGAAAAGTTTTAGAATTAGAAAAGTTTTAGAATTAGAAACGTTTTAGAATTAGAAACGTTTTAGCATTAGAAAAGTTTTCGACATTAGAAAAGTTTTCGACATTAGAAAAGTTTTAGAATTAGAAAAGTTTTAGAATTAGAAAAGTTTTAGCATTAGAAACGTTTTAGCATTAGAAACGTTTTAGCATTAGAAAAGTTTTCGACATTAGAAAAGTTTTAGAATTGGAAACGTTTTCGACATTAGAAAAGTTTTCGAATTAGAAAAGTTTTCGAATTAGAAAAGTTTTCGACATTGGAAAAGTTTTCGACATTAGAAAAGTTTTAGAATTAGAAAAGTTTTAGAATTAGAAAAGTTTTAGAATTAGAAAAGTTTTCGATTTTGCTTTCCAATTTCCAAAGAGAATCAAATAGAATATAAAATAAAGGATTAGAATACAAAAAATAGAATAGAATAGAAAACAATATACAGTAATAGAAAATAAAAGGATAGAATAATATAGAGCAAAACAAAATAGAATAGAAAATAAAATAATAGAATAGTATATAATAGAATAGAAACAAGTAGAATGAAAAAATAATAGAATAAAATAGAAAGAATATAACCATCTTCCGAAATTCGAATAGAAAAGAACAGAATAGAAAATATTTTCGAATTTGAAAACTATTCGAATTCTGAAAATTTGAATCGATTTTGAATACGAATAAACGAAACCAGTTCCGAAAACGAGTTAAACGGAAATAAAAAAATTTAACTAAACAAATTTATGTAAATAACGAATCGCAGCAAAACACATTTTTTTCATTCTGCAGATATGTAGCGAGTCTGAGCGGGAGAGAACCCGTTGCTTTATCTTGAATGAACAAAAGTGACAGTTTTCCTTTAACAATACTAAGGAGATGCATCCAACTGGTATGAGGATTTGGGCTAATAATGACCTTAAACTTAAAAGCTTAGGGCTAGATTCAGCAAGAATTTATGCCGGCGTATCTATAGATACGCTGCGTAAATTCAAATCTGCGCCGGCGTATCTTCTTTCTGTATTCAGAAAGCAAGATACGCCGAAATTAGGCTAAGATCCGACTGGCGTAAGTCTCTTACGCCGTCGTATCTTAGGGTGCATATTTACGCTGGCCGCTAGGTGGCGTTGCCGTCGCTTTTAGCGTAGAATATGCAAATGAGCTGGATACGCCGATTCAGAAACGTACGTGTGCCCGGTGGATTTTTTTATGTCGTCGGCGTAAGGTTACTCCTGCTATATGAGGCATAGCCAATGTTAAGTATGGCTGTCGTTCCCGCGTCAAATTTTGTAAATTTTACGTCGTTTGCGTAAGTCGTTCGCGAATAGGGCTTTGCGTAAATTACGTTCACGTCGAAAGCATTGACTATTTGCGACGTGATTAGGAGCATGCGCACTGGGATAAGTTCACTGCCGGCGCATGCGCCGTTCGTGAGAAACGTCATTTACGTGGGGTCATGTTTTATTTACATAAAACACGCCCACCTCTTGACAATTTGAATTCAACGTGCTTACGCCGGCAGATTTACGCTACGCCGCCGCAACTTACGGAGCAAGTGCTTTGTGAATACTGCACTTGCTCGTCTAAGTTGCGGAGGCGTAGCGTAAATAGGATACGCTATGCCCGCACAAACTTGCGTCCCCCTACATGAATCTAGCCCTTAGTTTTTATCGCCTTCTATTTTTCAGAAATCCCTAATAACACAAGAAGTAATTGCGACAGATGGCGGGAACCGCAGCACGCGGGTGGAGGTGGCAGTACGGGTGACAGATGCCCAGAATCAACCTCCGGTGTGGCAAAAAGATCGATATGAAATTGTGATTCCGGAGAACACATTGAGAGATACACCTCTTGTGGTACGTTATGTTATCTTAACCCCTTCATGCCTAAGCCTTTTACTGACACCTGTTGCTTACAAGTTCAAATCAGTTGTTTTTTTGCTAGAAAATTACTTGGAACCCCCAAATATTATATATATATATATAAATATATTTTTAGCAGAGACCCTAGAGAATAAAATCATTGCAATATTTTATGTCACACAGTATTTGTGCAACGGTCTTTCAAATGCAATATTTTTGCTTGAAGAAATACACTTTCGTGAAGTACATAATTTCGTGCAGTCGGTCTGGGGTGCACACGTGCGGCGCCGGCGACTCGCTCCCGCTGTGATTGAAAATCAGCAGGTCTGTAGGCCGCGATGGCTGCTGGCACCCCGCGATCATTTACAGGAGAGGCCGAACAGCGTTCTGCCTATGTAAACAAGGCAGACCGTCGTTCTATGAGGGAGGACATTTTGTGTTTCTGCTAAGCAAAAACACAGATCTCTGTGTTCCTCCAATCACAGCATTCCCCCCCCCCCCCCACAGTTAGAAAGCACTCCCTAGGAGCACGCTTAACACTTTGATCGCCCCCTGATGTTAACCCCTTCTCTACCAGTGTCATTAGTACAGTGACAGTGCATATTATTTAGCACTGATACCATACAATAAATAGCATTTCCACACTTGCCAGTCGTCCGTGGGTCAGACTTTTGTTCGGTGTAATTGAGGTTACTCTATTATGATGAAATATGAATTATTTTGTCTTTTTAGTAAAATATTAATGAGTAATAATTATTAGGTGAAATGGAGGTTAATATTTAATGGAGGTCAGTGTTTGAAGAGTATGCGGAGGTTTTTGCTCTTGTTTGTACCAAGAATTTTTTTTTTCTTTAACTATTTCAAGTCCTTATTAGCAAAACAGGCATTTCAGTTGGATTTTGCCCTGTACATTTATCAAGGTATATAAATAAATGACTCTAAAAAAAAAAAAAAACTCAGACATTGATAAATATGTAATTTAATGCCATGAAAAGAGTAAAAACTCTATCAAAAATTGTGGACTTTGTGGGCAGTAAATTATAAAAAAATAATAATAATATAAGTAAATTATAAAATTATATATGAAAAAGAGAAGGTATGGGTGATGAGGAACCGAAATAGGCACCACATCCTTTGGGCGAAACATGTTGAGCACAAGTGGCTGCAATGTTGGCTGCAATGTTGTATGAAATGTATGTATTTGACTATTCTTTATCATTTTAAAGATATTGTTATTGTGACAGGAGTCACTTTGGGTGGGGGGTTTGTGCAACTCGGCTTACCTTGGAGAGCTCTGTAAACTTTGTGTCCAGCCAGGGCCGGCCTTTGGGGTGTGCGAGCTGTGCGGCCACACAGGGCGCCATGGGCAACGGGCGCCGTGCGGCCATCCAGAGGCGTACTAGGGGGGGGGGTGGGGGCGTACCACACACTGGGGGGGTTTCAGACCGGCAATGGGGGGGCTACTCTGAACAGGGGGGTCTGCATTGAAGGGGTGATACACTGAAGGGGGGTCTGCACTGATGGGGGGTCTGTGTAACATGCAGGGGGTCCAGAGTTGCAGGGTTCTGTGTAATGTAAAGGGGTCCAGTGATGCAGGGTGCTGTGTAATGTAAAGGGGTCCAGAGTGCTGTGTAATGTAAAGGGGTCCAGTGATGCAGGGGGCTGTGTAATGTTTAGGTGATCAGGGAGCGAGGGGTGAAGATGGGGGTGCCACAGGATTAGCTTGCACAGGGCGCCTGAACACCTAAGGCCCTCCCTGTGTCCAGCTTCCCCGACCCCCCTTATGTGTAAATCACCCTTTGTCTCTAATAGAAATCCAGTCTGATCTGTACTAATCGGACTCACGGTACAGCCACATTGGAATGTTGTGTGTGTGTGTGTGTGTGTATATATATATATATATGTATATTGTATATTGTCTCATTTTGCTGTGTACTCTTTGCTGTGATCGTTTGGGGTGTGACTGTATTCTATTGTTCTATTATGGCTGTCTGCCTCAAATATTATAGGATGTGTAAATGTGTTTGCTGTAAGGAAAGAGGGAGGGGGGCTCCTCCAGCAGCCCCCCTGCTGATAAGAATGTTTACTGATGAAAAGTTTAAATACACCCGACCTGTGTGTCTATTGTCATTGAACAGTTTAACCTGCCCTGAATCCAAGGGTGGGGTTGGGGGGGGGGAGTGTCTCGGAGTTATTTATCTGTTGTAACATGTGCTTGAATAAAGGGAGTCTGCTGGTTTTTACCCTACACTGAAGTACGGCTGGTGACTGGGTGGGCTAAAGAGTCTTGGATAGTGCTGGTTCGGGACAGAGGATGCATTTACGGCAGACATAGTGCTGTTGAGAACAAGGGTTCGTCACAGTTATCTAATAAAAAAAATATTTTTTTAAACAAACTGTTCAATTAATTGGCATCTTTAAAGTCCTGTCCTTTGAACCTTTTTAAATCTATAAAATATATATCTTTATTACAAAATAGTTAAAAAACATACAAAAAACAGACAACAGACAACAACCTTTACTAGGCAAGGTCAACAGATACCCAATAGCACAAAGCATGGAGGCATGGATCCTCAAGAGTATATATCGAGTCCATAAATCAACAGAAACAATGATGTATTGTATCAAAGGGTTGGGTCCATGACCTCCTCCATGATAGCTTGTCAACGTGTTTCGCAATATTGATTACTTCCTCAGGACATACTAGGTAGTTGCTGCTTGGTCTTGAAAACCAGGTATGGGGTGACACAACATAAAATGGACTATCCACAAAACAAAGTATCAAGGCATAAAATTATCCTGCAGTACACCCTGAACAGGTGAAGAGAAAGAGGAATCCAAACTCTAAGGCCTCGTACACACGATCAGTTAACCAGAGGATAACGGTCTGATGGACCGTTTTCATCAGTCCAAACCGATCGTGTGTATTGGGCCCATCGGTTAAAAAAAAGCCAACTTGCTTAAATTTAAATCCACGCATGCTCAGAATCAAGTCGACGCATGTTTGGAAGCATTGAACTTCGTTTTTTTCAGCACGTCGTTGTGTTTTACGTCATCGCGTTCTGACACAATAGTTTTTTTAACCGATGGTGTGTGGGAGCGGCGGACCATCAGTCAGCTTCATCGTTAACCTATGACAACGGTCTGAACGAACCGTTCTCATCGGATGGACTGACCGTGTGTACGCGGCCTAAGATGACCAAGTGGACCAACAGTAGTGAAATGAAATAAATCACTGTACGCTTAATAAGGGTAGACAAGTTGAGAATGAATAATTTCATTTGTAGTTATCACAGCTGGTCTTAATGTAATCTTTTTGTATTACAAATGGATGGCCAATCAGTCCAAAGAAGCCTTCCAATATTACATTATTGAGCCTGTGGACTCAAAATGGAGCCAAACCCAACCCTGATAGGGTAAGGGGTACCTTGGAGGGTATCAATAAATCTGTCCCCACCGGCTCACAGGCAATTTAATGCCGCATGCAAGGATTGTGGACTTTGTCAATTCATGGGGTCTTTCATATAGATTTGTCGACCCGCTGTGACAGCCAACTGCTCTATACAAAAGTGAATAGTGCCTTTGTGTGCATGGGCCACAGATGTAACAGGGGTAACATTTGCAGGAAATCCTCGGGGTGTAGGATGGACAGAAATCACTTGGCCTTTCATCCTCGTCAAGAGATTTCCCAATGCATACTTCTGTTTTACTCAAATGACACGTTATTCCATTGTATCTCTTGGTTTTGTGTAGACCGTCAAGGCAAGATCACTTCTGGGAGATCCTCGAGTGACATATAATTTGGAGGAAGGACTGGTCCCTGAGAGTAACATGCCAGTACGTTTCTACCTGACCATGAACCGGGAGGATGGTTCTGCTTCAGTATTAGTGGCTGAGAACCTCGACTACGAAACCACCAGGAACTTTATCTTGAAAATCAGAGCTCAAAATGTTGCTCCGGTGCCTCTAGCTGCCTTCACTACAGTGTATATTAACATCACAGGTAGGACTAAGTGACCTGAGTACTCACCTTGTAAAGTGCACCTGTTTTCTGCTTATACAGGAACACAATACTAAACCCCACCCATCAAACAGACACAAAAGGTATATTGGCTGGCTGTTAAAGCTAAACATATTCTAATTTCAAGCTGTTAATTGTATTTATGAGCCTAGTTGCCTTAGGGGTGGTAATAAAGGTTCACGGTATGAGATTGATAGAAACACACTCATTGTAATACTGAGAAGAGGTTGTGATCTTGGTTGTCGTCTCTCACAAATGTGTCTAGGGGAATTTTAGGTTATTAGGCTTTGGTATATGATTAAAATGTATCCGAAGAACTAGATTTTGGTATTCAATTTTATTTTTTTATTTTATTGTTGTATACCAGGTGCACTTTAACACTGTAAAAACACTAAGATGCTTTGTTGAACTTGCAGATGTGAATGATAATGTCCCATTCTTCAGCTCGTCCATATACGAGGCTTCAGTGACCGAAGGACTTGAGTTGGGGACTTTTGTCCTTCAGGTTTCTGCATCTGACCAAGACCTAGGTCTTAATGGAGAGGTAAACAATTATAGACCACACTCTTTAGGTTTCATATTTACATGTTCTGTGAGCATTGTCCTCATTGGTGGTTATTCTCTTTATTCATTTTTAGGCATAATTGACTAATGAAATGTCCACTTAATCATCAACATTCCAAGGGGAGCATGATCCAACATTTCATTGGCTGGGCCAACATTCCATTGCCTGGTTCAACATAATCCATCATTCCATTGGATGTGCCAGAATGATCCAACATTTCATTGGCTGGGCCAACATAATCCATCATTCCATTGGATGTGCCAGAATAATCCAACATTCCATTGGCTGGACCAACATGATCCATCATTCCATTAGATGTGCCAGAATGATCCAACATTCCATTGGCTGGTCCAGCATAATTCATAATTCCATTAGATGTGCCAGAATGATCTTACCTTCCATTGGCTGGGCCAACATGATCCAACATTCCATTGGCTGGGCCAACATGATCCAAAATTCCATTGGCTGGGCCAACATGATCCAACATTCCATTGTTCCATTGGCTGGGCCAGCATGATTCAACATTCCATTGGCTGGTCCAACATGATCCAACATTCCATTGGCTTGTCCAACATGATCCATCATTCTGTTTGCTGGGCCAACATGATCTAACCTTCCATTTGGTTGTGCCACTCATCAACATCCCATTGGTAGTATGAACCTTCATCAACATTCCATTGGTTGTACCAATAGCTGTCAGCGTCCCATTAGTAGTATCAGCATTCATCAGCATTCTATTGGTTGTTATTAATCACTGTTCCACAGTACCAAATTTTGAGAGTTTTCAGTTAGTTGTACGAAAAACCAGTAACATTCTACTGAACGTCCAAACATTTTGCAACATTCCCTTTTCTGTAACAATGTTTTTTGATTAACCTTTCATGTTTATCGTACATTATGTAAATTTCACCATGCCAGCTTACCTTTTACGTTTTCAGAACTATATAACCTTTTTATTGGCTTCTGATTGAAATGTTCAATTGTTCAATATCATTATTATTTATTATCCAAAAGATATAAAAGCTTAGTTGGTTTAAGACACAGAAATGCTCTTTATAACAGATTTTCTAATCTTTTCAAGATTAGAAAGTGTGGGGAAGGTTTAGAAACCTGTCAGGTTATTAATACTGCAAAAGACACATAGGCACGCTGGACCCAAGTCGAAAGGTCAGGTTTGATCTCTAGTTCAAGGAAGGCAGCTCTCCATTAAGTAGGACATCCCACAGGGTCCCTGGAAAAGTCTAAGAAAAGTGGTAAAAAGGCAAATGGCTCTTTCAAAACTTTTACACTTTGCTCTGTGTTTTAATACAGCCATTGTGCTTCAGGGGGGGGGGGACGCTTCCATAAAACTAAAGATAGATCTTCGTGGGAAGGACGCATGCAAAACTGACCATTTTACCCTTTCCTAGCCATAGCAAGGGGTGCTAGCCTTTATCAAACATTAACATAGGTCTTCTAGTGCAATCTATTATGATTCTGATAACATCCATTGCTTACGTCCCATCCCAAAAAAGAGGGAAGTTGCCCCCCCCTCCTTAAAACGTGTTGGTTGTATTTGATATTCTTGACAAATAAATGTTTCAAAAAGACCTTTAAATGATACTGAATTTGTACTTGTTACTCAGTACACGTCCAAGAGTTCCTGAGCGATCCCTTCGTCCTGTTGAGCAAGGTCAACACATTCTTAAAGTGTGTACTAGACCAGTGGTTCTCAACCCTAGTGAGACCAGGGGCGGGTTATTTCTTCCCAAATCTTCCATGCGCCAACAACAACAAAAAGTTTATGCCAATACAAAAAAAAACACATTTGGGAATGTAAATGTATGTATTAAAAAGAGAGTAGTCAGTCAAAAATATCAGTTTAGCCAATAAGTAAATAATAACATTCTACCTGAACTCCTATGTATTATCCAGGCCAAATATTATTTCTGCACAAGCCAGCTCTTCTCAAGGTTCCTCTAAAGGTTGCAAGGGGTTCCTTGAGCTGTGGCTGATTGACCTTCCCAAGTGATGGTGCCTGGATATTTCCATACCCAACGCCACTTGGCAGAGCCAGTGCAATGACACCAATGGTCTCTTTAGCTATTGGTAACAAGGGCATTGTTGGCACCACTGTAAGGGTGGCATTGCTCTCAATAACCATTAATGTAAGGGACATTCTTCCCACTCACCACCAATGTAAGAGGCGTTTTTCCCACTGTCTCCCAATTAATTGAATTTAGGGTATGGGGCTGTGTTTTTCTTACTGTAGAAACCATTTTATCTACTGACCACTAATGGAAGAGGGGCATTCTTCCCACTGACCACTAATGTATGGGGAGCATTCTCTCTGACCACTAATAGAAGAGGGGCATTCTTCACTCTGTCCACCAAAAGAAGAGGGTAATTTTTCTAGATGACCACCAATGTAAGGAGCATTCTTCCCACTGACCACCAATTTAAGTGGGGGGCATTTTACTAACCACCTATAGTAGGGGGGGGCATTCTTCCCACTCACCACCAATCTAAGAGGCGTTTTTCCCACTGTCTCCCAATTAATTGAATTTAGGGGAGGGCGAAGTGTTTTTCTCACTGACCACCAATGTAGAAACCATTTTATCTACTGACCTCTAATGGAAGAGGGGCATTCTTCCCACTGACCACAAATGTATGGGGAGTATTCTCTCTGACCACCAATAGAAGAGGGGCATTCTTCCCTCTGATCATGATTAGAAGAGGGGCATTCTTCCCATTGATCACCAATGTAAGGAACATTCTTCCCATTGATCACCAATGTAAGGGACATTGTTCTCACTGATCACCAATGTAAGGGACATTCTTCCCACTGATGACCAATGTAAGGAACATTCTTCCCTCTGATCACCAATGTAAGGGACATTCATCTCACTGATCACCAATGTAAGGAACATTCTTCCCACTGATCACCAATGTAAGGAACATTCTTCTCACTGATCACCAATGTAAGGAACATTCTTCTCACTGATCACCAATGTAAGGGACATTCATCTCACTGATCACCAATGTAAGGAACATTCTTCCCACTGATCACCAATGTAAGGGACATTCTTCTCACTGATCACCAATGTAAGGGACATTCTTCTCACTGATCACCAATGTAAGGGACATTCTTCTCACTGATCACCAATGTAAGGGGCATTCTTCTCACTGATCACCAATGTAAGGGACATTCTTCCCACTGATCACCAATGTAAGGAACATTCTTCCCATTGATCACCAAAGTAAGGAACATTCTTCCCATTGATCACCAATGTAAGGGACATTCTTCTCACCGATCACCAATGTAAGGGACATTCTTCTCACCGATCACCAATGTAAGGAACATTCTTTTCACTGATCACCAATGTAAGGGACATTCTTCCCACTGATCACCAATGTAAGGGACATTCTTCCCACTGATCACCAATGTAAGGAACATTCTTCCCACTGATCACCAATGTAAGGGACATTCTTCTCACTGATCACCAATGTAAGGAGCATTCTTCTCACTGATCACCAATGTAAGGGACATTCTTCTCACTGATCACCAATGTAAGGGACATTCTTCTCACTGATCACCAATGTAAGGGACATTCTTCCCACTGATCACCAATGTAAGGGACATTCTTCTCACTGATCACCAATGTAAGGGACATTCTTCCCACTGATCACCAATGTAAGGAACATTCTTCCCACTGATCACCAATGTAAGGGACATTCTTCCCACTGATCACCAATGTAAGGGACATTCTTCCCACTGATCACCAATGTAATGACATTCTTCTCACTGATCACCAATGTAAGGAACATTCTTCTCACTGATCACCAATGTAAGGGACATTCTTCCCACTGATCACCAATGTAAGGAGCACATTTCCCATTGTCCTCCATTTAATTGATTTTATCGGGGGTTCCGTGAGACCTAAAAAATTATTTCAATGGTTCCTCTGGTGTAAAAAGGTTGACAAAGACTGGCAGAGTCTATTATTCGAAAGAAAATAAGGTTTTATGCTGCCTTTTCTAAAGGCAACACAAAACATCAACGTGTCACCATTCACCTAACACACATCTCGTAGCATCCTGGTCAGTCACTATTTAAACAAATTAATACCTCTCTACCCGTAGATTTCCATTATACGTACACATAAACAGGTTCCAACAGGTTTTCAAACACCGTCCTTCTATACTTATCTCTGCTGGGTTATTATCATATGTGTATTATTACAAAAAGAAAAAAAAAAGCAACATGAATCTAAACATTTCTTTATGGATGAAAAAATACATTTTCTTCCTTCTTCCTTTGCTTTGATGTCTCTGTGCATGTCTCGTTGAATTAATTCTCTCCCGCTGATCCTTGCCATCCTTGCAGGGGGGGACGACCATGCCAGTCTTCCCAAAACAAACTGTCACTTTCATCTTTCCCTTCCATACCAAAAGGGTAAAAATGAGAGCGCAAACGGCAAGATTCCCCAATTCACAAAGTGTTAGTTCCCCGCCGCTCCGTCTGCCAGCGACTAGTGCAATGCGTGACACCGCCACCAATTCAATAATATTCTATCAGGACGCTTCTTCCACTTGGTGATAGAATACGGGGGAAAAAATAGAGGAAACATTGATAGTAAACAGCCACAAGATTTATAAATAAATAAAAAAAAGGGGAAACTGTCAATACAAATATTGGTCGTTTCAGGGTCTATTTACATAATTGCATGCATTAACCACTTAAGCCCCGGACCTTTAGGCAGCTAAATGCCCAGGCCAGTTTTTGCGATTCGGCACTGCTTTGCTTTAACTGACAATTCTCGCGGTTGTGCGACGTGGCTCTGAAACAAAATTTGCGTCCTTTTTTTCCCCACAAATAGAGCTTTCTTTTGGTGGTATTTGATCACCTCTGCGGTTTTTATTTTTTGCGCTATAAACAAAAATAGAGCGACAATTTTGAAAAAAATGTAATATTTTTTACCTTTTGCTATAATAAATATCCCCCAAAAACATATATAAAATTATTTTTTTCCTCAGTTTAGGCCGATACGTATTCTTCTACCTATTTTTGGTTAAAAAAAAATCGCAATAAGCGTTTATCGATTGGTTTGCGCAAAATTTATAGCGTTTACAAAATAGGGGATAGTTTTATTGCATTTTTATTTTTTTTTATTTTTTTTTACTACTAATGGCGGCGATCAGCTATTTCTTTCTTGACTGCGACATTATGGCGGACACTTCGGACAATTTTGACACATTTTTGGGACCGTTGTCATTTTCACAGCGAAAAATACATTTAAATTGCATTGTTTATTGTGAAAATGACAGTTGTAGTTTGGGAGTTAACCACAGGGGGCGCTGAAGGAGTTATGCTTCACCTAGTGTGTGTTTACAACTGTAGGGGGGTGTGGCTGTAGGTCTGACGTCATCGATCGAGTCTCCCTATAAAAGGGATGACACGATCGATGCAGCCGCCACAGTGAAGCACGGGGAAGCCGTGTTTACATACGGTTCTCCCCGTTCTTCAGCTCCGGGGAGCGATCGCGAGGGGGTGGCTAGAAACGAATAGCCCCGCCCTCGTCCCTGGTCGCTCCCCGACGATTTCCGACCGCCGCATGTAGCGGGGGGGGGGGGGGGGGGTCCCGATCGGACCCCGACCTGCGGAAAGGCAGGGACGTACATGTACGCCCATATGCCTGTACGTGCCATTCTGTGGACGTATATGTACATGCGGCGGTTGTTAAGCGGTTAACCACTTCCTTACCGGGCCTATCCTGGCACTCCTCTCCTACATGCAAAAATCATATTTTCTTTGCTAGAAAATGACTCTGAACCCCCAAACATTATATATGTTTTTTTAAGCAGACACCCTAGGCCAGTGATGGCGAACCTTGGCACCCCAGATGTTTTGGAACTTCATTTCCCATGATGCTCAGGCATTCTGTAGTGTAGTTGAGCATCATGGGAAATGTAGTTCCAAAACATCTGGGGTGCCAAGGTTCTCCATCACTGCCCTAGGGAATAAAATGGCGGTCATTGCAACTTTTTATCTTGCACGGTATTTTTTCAAATGCCTTTTTTTGGGGGGAAAAAATGGTTACATGAATTAAAAAAATAACAAAACATTAAAGTTAGCCCAAGTTTTTTTACATAATGTGAAAGATGAAATTACGCCAAGTAAAAAGATACCTAACATGTCACCCTTCAAAATTGCACACGCTTGTGGAATGGCGCCAAACTGCGGTACTTAAAAAAGGTCTAGGGCTAGAATTATTGCTCTCGCTCTAACGTTCGCGGCAATACCTCACATGTGTGGTTTGAACACCGTTTTCATATGTGGGCGGGACTTATGTATGCTTCGGGGACAAGGGCACTTTAAAAAAAAGTAAATTTTACTTTAAACTTTTCACTTTGACACTTAAAAAAAATGTGATCACTTTTATTCCTATTACAAGGAATGTAAACATCCCTTATAATAAGAATAAGCATGACAGGTCCTCTTTACAGTGAGATATGGGGTCAATAAGACCCCACGTCTCACTTCTAGGCTGGGAAGCCTGAAATAAAAACAAAAACGATCACCGCTTCACAAACAAAGCGGTGCCGTTTTTTTGAATGCAGAGGCCGGGAGTGATGTCATAACATCGCGCCCGGCCTCCGAACGATCATAGAGACTCTGGCGACCATCTGGTCCACCAGAAATCTCTATGGTAGGCATCCGGTGCCGGCGGATCTGTTCTCCGACTCACCGATTGCAGCAGTGAGTCGGTAGAAGCACCCTAGGGGGGCGGCGGGAGGGGGGAAGGATTCAGTTGCTTAATAACCAGCGCTTGCCTTGCCTCCAAACACTTGTGTTGGAAGACAACATGAATTAATATAATTTTTGGATTTTATACATACCTGTCTTCGTTCCCAATGGTCAGCCAGGCTGAGGCTTGCAGTTTCCTGCAGTTCAGTATGCCCCCCCAGGTTGGAGTGCAGTCAGTTAAAACTCTATATTTACATGATACTAGCAGCTCCAGCTCCAATCTGTCTACGAGATCCCTTGATTAGCCCCTCCGCAGACAAGCTTCAAAGGGAGATGTAATTGCCAACATAAGTAATGGCAATGATCAAAGGCCAGCAAGCTATTGTAGATGATATGGGCAATACTGCCTCCGGAGGCCAAGTATGGCAGGACAGTCAGTAATATAATCTATTAAGGAGGATTGTCCTGTGAACACTATGATTGGTCCAAGGGCAAATGGGCTGGCAATGGGGGGGGGGGTTTGAATGAGTTACGACTGAGGTTCTTTAAATAGGACTGTTTGAATCAGAGAGCTCTCTTTTAACATCTGAGCTCCGCCATCAAGGATTCTACCTAGAGGACGTGTTAAAGGGGCTGTAAAGGTTTGTTTTTTTATTTTCTAAATAGGTTCGTTTAAGCTAGTGCATTGTTGGTTCACTTACCTTTTTCCTTCGATTTCCCTTCTAAATGTTTTTTTTCTTTGTTTTCTCACTTCCTGTTCCTCCTCAGTAAGCTGTTCTGGCTGACTAACCCCCAGCCAGATGGTGGGGGCAAGCTTACTGAGGAGAAACAGGAAGTGAGAAATTCAGACAAAGAAAAAAAAACATTTAGAAGGGAAATGGAAGGAAAAGGTAAGTGAACCAACAATGCACAGGCTTAAAGGAGCCTATTTAGAAAATAAAAAACAAAACTTTACAACCCCTTTAAGTATATGTATTGTTTTGATGATTGTTATATGTTGTAGATATCTTCTGTTTAGTGTGTGATATTCCTATTTTCTTGGGAAATAAATGTAACATTGTTTACTAAGCAAAGTCTTCATTGCTAACATTATATCATTATGCCTAACATACGCTCATGGTAGACTAGCTAATTATAGGGATTTCCGAATTAATACATATATGCAATAGTTATATAGGGTACAATATTGTAGTATGGTGTTGCAATTTTTACTTCAACTTGCCTGACACAAGCACTAGTTATCAAGCAGCTATCTCCTTGCTTGGTAAGTTGTTGGATGGGGAGCCCTGCCGACCTCGTAGCCAGACTCCCTCAACCACCCTGACATTTAATGTCAAATCAGTTTTTCAAAGAGCTATGCAACCGTGAACGAGTTCTTACAGTGGTCATGAGAATGCCACACTTACAGATATTTGGAAGGAATCTTGGTGTCATGCCACTTGAGTGGTGTTGTACCCAGAAATATACTGGAACCATCAGATGGGAGGTCAATTAGCCAAAGCTCAAGGAACCCCTAGTAACCTTTGGAGGAACCCAGGTTGAGAATGGCTGAAATATAAGGATGAGGTCTCAAACAGTAGGAATGTTTCCGGACAGTTCCTGACCTCCATGTCTTGTCCTCCTAGATTATGTATTCCATATTGGAAGATCGTAGTGGGGACCATGCTCTGTTCCACATAGACCCCCAGACCGGGAGCATCTACACCGCAGCAGTCTTCGACCGAGAGACAAAGACATCGTACTTACTGGAGGTCAAATCATCCGATGGCTCAGAATCTTCTCGACCAGGAAAACACGGGCAGCCCAATACTGGTACACAAATATCTACAATTCAGTCTAAAATATTATATGTGTTGGCTTATTTTTTAGTTTTGCAAAAAATCCTCATGAGGAGGATGACTTGAACGAGGACAGTGAGCAACTCATGTGAGAAGGCATACATGTCTATGTAGAGCTGAGTCGCCTAGCTGAAAATTACTCATAAATTACTCATGAAACGCATAGAGCCTGAGGCTCTAATTGGCTTGAAAAAGGTTTGGCACTGCGCCCCGAACCCACCCACTTGTGACACTAGCGAATCAATATTCGCTATTGTCTTCTGGCTTCTCCTCCCAGCCAATCGGGACAGGAGGCGGATAATGTTGGCCGGGAGGAGAATCTGAGGAAGCCACAGAAGGACTGAGTGCGGAGGACCGTGGAGAAGTGAGTGCGGGGGGGGGGGCCGTGTAAGGATGATTGCGGACCTCTCTCCTCCTCAGAAATGGCCAGTCTCCCTAGTTTGCATGCGGGATACCGGACTCATAGGTTTCTATGAGTTTTTTTTATTCAAGCCATATGATTAGAGCCTGAGGCTCTAATTGGCTTGAAAAAAGGTTTGGCTCAGGGCACAGAGTACTGCGCCCCGAACCCACCCACTTGTGACACTAGCGAATCAATATTCGCTATTGTCTTCTGGCTTCTCCTTCCGACCAATTGGAACAGGAGGCGGATAATGTTGGCCGGGAAGAGAATCTGAGGAAGCCGTGGAGAAGTGAGTGCGGGGGGGACCGTGGAGGGGTTCGTGCGGGGGGGGGGGACTGTGGAGAAGTGAGTGTGGAGGGGTTCGTGCGGGGGGGACCGTGGAGGGCTGAATGTGGGGGGGGGGGGACCGTGGAGGGCTGAGTGCGGGGGGGGACCGTGGAGGGCTGAGTGCGGGGGGGGGACTGTGGAGGGCTGAGTGCAGGGGGGCGACTGTGGAGGGCTGAGTGCGGGGGGGGGGACTGTGGAGGGCTAAGTGCGGGGGGGACATTGGAGGGCTGAGTGCGGGGGGGGGGGCGTGGAGGGCTGAGTGCGGGGAGGAGATCGTGGAGGGGTGAGTGCAGGGTGGGGGGGGGGGCCGTGGAGGGCTTAGTGCGGGGAGGCACCATGGAGGGCTTAGTGTGTGGAGGGACTGTGGAGGGCGGGGGGACCGTGGAAAAGTGAGTGTGGAGGGGACCGTGGAGGGCTGAGTGCAGGGGGGGGGGCCATAGAGGGCTGAGTGCGGGGGGCACCATGAAGGGCTGAGTGCAGGGAGGAGATCGTGGAGGGGTGAGTGCAGGGGGGGGGCGTGGAGGGCTGAGTGCGGGGAGGCACCATGGAGGGCTTAGTGCGTGGAGGGACTGTGGAGGGCGGGGGGACCGTGGAAAAGTGAGTGTGGAGGGGACCGTGGAGGGCTGAGTGCAGGGGGGGGACCGTAGAGGGCTGAGTGCGGGGGGCACCATGAAGGGCTGAGTGCAGGGAGGAGATCGTGGAGGGGTGAGTGCAGGGGGGGGCGTGGAGGGCTGAGTGCGGGGAGGCACCATGGAGGGCTTAGTGCGTGGAGGGACTGTGGAGGGCGGGGGGACCGTGGAAAAGTGAGTGTGGAGGGGACCGTGGAGGGCTGAGTGCAGGGGGGGGACCGTAGAGGGCTGAGTGCGGGGGGCACCATGAAGGGCTGAGTGCAGGGAGGAGATCGTGGAGGGGTGAGTGCAGGGGGGGGGCGTGGAGGGCTGAGTGCGGGGGGGACCGTGGAGGGCTTAGTGCGGGAGGGACCGTGGAGGGCTTAGTGTGGGGGGGGACCGTGGAGGGCTTAGTGCGGGGGGGGGGGGACCGTGGAGGGCTTAGTGCGGGGGGGGCCGTGGAGGGCTTAGTGCGGGGGGGGACCGTGGAGGGCTTAGTGCGGGGGGGGACCGTGGAGGGCTTAGTGCGGGGAGGGACCATGGAGGGCTTAGTGCGGGGAGGGACCATGGAGGGCTTAGTGCTGGAGGGGGGCCGTGGAGGGCTTAGTGCGGGGGGGACCGTGAAGGAATGAGTGCGGACCTGGGGGGATTTTGTTTGCCACCCCTCCTAAAAAGTTTAGCACCAGCCGCCACTGCTCCTCCTATCAGCATGCTACTTATCAGCACATTAACTGATTGGCTGCTTGTGCTGCTTCTCCCACTCTCAGCCTGAACTCGGCTGTACAAAGACTACAAGTTTAAATTCAGGTAGTTACAATGCTTGCTTGTAAACAAATGCATTTAATGACATGTTAATGAATACAGAGCTGACTTCATTTGTGTCTTTTTTATGTCTTTTATATCTGCCTGGAGTTTATCTTTAAGCCATAAGTGGCTTCATTTGCGTGTTTTTTTTTTTCTAGTTGAAATTCGGAAATGAAAACGATAAAAAGCCCCGGGGGTCATATTATTACTATAAGACATACCGCTAATTATAATGCAGTTGGGATGAATCTGTACTTTCTCTTTATCCCTTGGGTTGTAGAAGTTCCCCCTTCAAAGGGTTAATAAAATGTTCCTGATTGAAATTTTGTCTATGGAAAGAATTCTGGAATAATGGGACCATCACCATTAAAATGACATAACTAGGGTAGGTGGAAAATGTATTGGAATAACTTACATTAATAAGATACATAGATGGGGAAAGTGAATGTATTTGTGCCGGGCTGCGGGCTACGCAGATAGATGCTGTGAATATATAATGGAGTTTTTCTGCGTTTTATTCTCCTTTGAAATTGCTGAGCTCTGAAGCTGTGTAAATTACCCCCGGACTAAACGGCCTTATTGGGGCGATAGGCCGAAAAATAAAAAGCTTGTGACATCAGAAATCAATTATCTGTGTGTTATCTATTGAGAAGAATCGCTTTTGACGTCCGTCTCCCTCTTCAAGCGCGTTCAGGATAATGCGGCTGTGTAAATTGTTCTCTGCCCCCCGGGGGCCTGTTCCCGTATCGTCTACATATTAGTTTTCATTTAACGCTCTGCCCGACAGGCAGAGAAATTGCAGCCGACAGAATTGGCTCACTCTGAGTTTTTTTTTTTTCTTGTTTTTTTTCTTTCCTTAATTTCCCTTTGCCTGTTGTCTTCGCAGATACGGCCTACGTGCGCATTTTTATCAGCGATGTCAACGATAACCTGCCGACCTTTGCGCAGAGCACCTACTATGTGAGCGTGGATGAGGACCAGGATGTGGGCACCGTGGTGGCGACTGTGAGCGCCAGTGATCCGGATGAAGGTACCGTGACGTTGGAAGGTGGAGGTTGAAAAATGGGCAAAGTGGGAGGTATTTTGGTGTTGAATTTAGGTGGGCCATCAAGGGAGAAGACCTTCGGTCATTATTATGCCTTTGGTGTCCACCATCTGAAAATTATAGTTCCCTGGTCTGTTATGCTAACCTGTTGACTTTACCATCTAAAGTCCTCAATCCGGGGACTGTCCCCGGAAACCGGGGATGTCTGGTCACCCTACTTTAATACCATCTAGCCACGTGGAAGATTGGGAGAGATCAGGAGAACCTGTGGAAAATCTTCATTGCTTGCTAGTTTTGGGTCAATAACTCAAGGGCTCGGATTCACAGAGAACGGGCGCACATTACCCCGCCGTAGCGCATCTCAATGTACGCTACGCCGACGCAGCGCAGAGAGGCAAGCATGAAATTCAGGAAGCCAGTGCTCCCAAAGCTGCGTCGGCGTGGCGTAGATTTCGAAGGCGCGGGCCGGTGATCTGCCGTGCTGGTTCCAGGTATCACGGAAGTTCCAGCGCATGCGCGAACTGAGGCGCAGAGATGGTTCCAGCCATCGGGAAAGTTCCGTCAAGCACTGCGCAGGTGCAAACTTGCTGACGGAAATCCCCGAACGGCGGCCGGCATCCAGGGCGACGTGGACTTAGAGGAAAGTGGCCAGTCGGCCTCACGTCCTCGCTGCGCTTGGACGGCTCGCTTCGCTCGCTCGGCCTCCTGGCTCTTTTTTTAACATCCTCCAATCCACGGGGATGTTAAAGAATGAGCCTGGATGCCGGGCGAGGTTTGGGGATTTCCGTCGGGAAGTTTGCGCCTGCGCAGTGAGTGGAGGAACTTCCCCCATAGGGGAACATTGAGCACAAGTCACCGGCGTAGGTGGAAGTGGGCTTGCCTCATGCAAAGCCATGCAAATAAGGCGCGACCCCATGCAAATGATGGTTTGAGAGCCAGACAAGTACGTTGAACGAACTGCGCATGCATCCTGTCGTGGACACATCCCGTGCGCATGCTCATAACCACGTCGGAACTACCTTAGATATGTCGGACCACTGCCTACGCCATGAACGTAATCTACGCCCATCCAGACACACGTCCGACGTAAACTACGTAAAAAACGCTGGCTTCTGTTCCCTGATGCAGACCTTTACATGTCTGCTGCTGAGTTACACCTCCTTTATGGGGCTTAACTTTACGCCGGACGTACAACTTATGCGCACCTCTCGTAGCCTGCGTCGAGCTGGCGCAGGTTCGTGAATCGCCATATTTTCCTCATTTGCATATTTGAATGGCTGATCAATGGCAGCGCCACCATGCGGCCAGCGTAAATGTGCGCCCACCCTACACCAGCTTAGGCAAGTTACGTCGGCGGGATTAAGCCTGTTTTTAGGCGTATCTTAGTTTGTGGGTACGGCGCACAGATACGACGGCGCATATTTGCACTTACGCTGTGTATCTGGAGATACGTCGGCACAAGTGCTTTGTGAATCCGGGCCAAGGTTTTCAAGAAGGATGGTCAGTGGGACAATTGAATGGTGTGCTATGAATGGAGAAAACCTTCAGACATTATATTGTCTTTGGTATCCACCATCTGAAAATTATAGTTGCATGGTCTGTTATTCCTACCCATGGGCTTTCATACCATCTGAGCCACATGGAAGACCAGGAAAGCTCCTATAAAGTCTTTATAGCTTGGTCATTTGGGGTCAATAACTCAAGGCATTGAAGAAGGGTGGTCAGTAGGACAGCTTGGCAACTACCAATTTAGCATTAAATTTAGGTGTGTTATGAAGGGAGAAAACATTGCCTTTGGTATCCACCATCTGAAAATAATAGTCACATGGTCTGTTATGCTAACCTGTTGACTTTAATATAAGGTGACCAGATTTTGAAAATGAAATCCGGGGACATATTTCCTTTTTACAGGCTGATGACCCTTTGATATGTTGATCTTATGCAAGTCTACCTAAGTGTGTTAACCTAATTGAACTTTTCAAAGGGTACACTGTTTACATACTTAAGGATGATAAATGACCATTGAAGAAGTATTTATTGATGGTAATTAGACTTGAGGGGGTCACAATAAGATCAAAGAGTATTTTGGTTTGACCTAGCAAAAATTCCTTCTAGTGTACTAGTATTTCAGTTGGGACGATTCAAGCTGGCAGTCAGTCTTGGCATTCTCCATGAAGTAGAGGGCCACCAGTCTAAATATAGTCTAGGACAAATGAGATTCTGAAGGCTACTGTTCGTTGTCATATTTACTCTGTTGGATTTTGTCATCTGTTGCAAGTATCTTCTGGACTTTATTGTGTCTGAAGTTTCAATAAATGCATCTCTCTGGAAGAATCGGGTTGCTGCGGGAATTTACTCCTCATATTATGCAATAAAACACTTCTAATTTTAAAAACTGCAGTAATCCATAGGAGTCAATCAGAATCCATCTTGTATTTGTCTAAGCACAGCAGACGCAAATTCTCAATGATCCCTTACTTTACTTGAAATAACTAATTTGAATGTGGTAAAGAATATCATTTTTTTTTTTTCAGGTATGAATGCAAATATCCGATATCAAATCACATCAGGTAACATAGGCGGAGTGCTGGATGTCAACCCAGAGACAGGCGCCATTTTAATTGTGCATCCCCTGGATTATGAGGAGGTGAAGGTCTATGTGCTCACCCTGTTGGCATCTGATGGGAAATGGGAGGATTATGCCACTGTGACCATCAGTGTGTTGAACAAAAATGATGAGGCCCCAGTCTTTTCTTTGAACGAGTATCGGGGAAGTGTCGCAGAGGCGCTGGTTGACTTGCCAGTGTTTGTGCTGCAGGTGAGATTTTTTTTTTCTGTTTTCTAAATGCCATTTACTGCTCCTGGTTCTTAGTCCAGCTTTACATTATCTATAATTCAACTGGTTCTTGTTTAATAAATGGTAGGGCACCCCAAACTTTCCCATGCTCACCTTAGACCAATGGGTCTCAACTTTATTGAAACTTGGGCCCAGTAAATTCTTCCAAAACCTTTTATGTGCCAACAGTAAAACAAAATAAAATAAACACAATAAAAGTATAGATATGTTGAAATGCTAAAGGGATCTGGATGGGGCTGGGTAACACTGGGGGGATGAGGGTACTGGCGGGGGTTAGTGCACTCTTCAGCAGACTTTGGTGGCTCCTAGTGTGGGCTGAGGCAACTGTGGGAGATGGGGTTTCTGAAAGGGGCTGGGTGGCACTGTGGGAGTTTGAAGGGCCCTCTGGGAGGTTGTGGGGCACTTAGGGAGCCTGGGGGCACTGTGGGAGGTTGAGAGGTACTGCAGGCCACTATTGAAGATTGGGGGCATTATGGGAACTGGAAGGCACTGGGAGGGTAGGGGGTATGCAGCTGACTGGAAGCCCAGGAAGAGGAAGGCTGAGGCTTGAATATTGAGCACTACTGTCCTGGGTCAACTTAATTCTCTCCTCTCCAAACTTACTTCACCTTACAAAATTCACTTAATGAAATAAATGGTGTCTAAACAACCTAATGAATTCTCTCTAGAAATGCATGGGGAATCTAGAAAGTTCAAAATGCTAACCACAACATTCAAGGCCATTCACAATATCGCCCCATGTACATCACCAACCACATCTGCAGATATTGTCCAAATCGTCCCCTCCGCTCCTCCCAGGAACTCCTGCTCTCTAGCTCCCTTGTTACCTCCTCCCATGCCCGCCTTCAGGACTTCTCCAGAGCCTCTCCCAGCCTCTGGAACTCCCTTCCCCGGTATGTCCGATCAGCCATTACCCTGTCCACCTTTAAGGAGATCCCTGAAAACTCATTTATTCATGGAAGCCCATCCCCCACCCACCTAACAACTGTCCATGAGCCACCCCCATCAAATCATTCCCCACAGCTATTACCTTTTGTATCACCACCCCCTCCCTTTAGAATGTAAGCTCTACGAGCAGGGCCCTCATGTACCTTCTGTATTGAACTGTACTGTAATTGTGCTGTCCCCCCCCTCTACATTGTAAAGCGATGCGTAAACTGTTGGCGCTATATAAATCGTGAATAATAATAATAGAAAGTGCTAGGTGACACCATCTAGTGTAAAGCAGAGCAAACAATGTTTCCCATATACAGCAGGTGGATCTACAATCACATCTAATTTTACCCATGTAGGATTTCTAAACGTCTTAGAATACCAATGGGTAATCAGTGGGTACCCTCCAGATTCTCTACACAACTTAGGGGTATAGTTAGAATGAATGTGACTTTCATCAAACATTTATAGGTGGTAAATTTGAGTATTAAAAACACATGGACCTTGAAGATTCACCTGCAGTGAATGTTTGGTGAATGTCAGATTCTCTGCTTTATAAATATGTCCATTGTGTTTATTTGTGATTTTATTTATTTATTTTTTATTAATGGTTTTTTTTTCACACCACCCAGGTCTCTGCTAACGATCCAGACCATAGTGAATTGGGAGGGTTAAAGTATTCCCTTCATGGAAGTGGTGCCGAAACGGTCTTTACCATAACTGAAAAGACGGGACAGATATTTGCCCTGCAGACCCTGGACCGTGAAGAACATGCCGTGTGGAGATTTGTGGTGTTGGCCACTGATGACGACGGTGACGGTCTTACAGGATTTACTGATGTGATCATCTACGTACAGGACGTTAATGACAATGCCCCACAGTTCCTCTGCACTTTTAACATTTGTAATGCCAGCGTGGTTGAACATTCGCCACCAAGCACTTCAGTCATGGAGATGGCAGCCATAGATCTTGATGATAAAAACGAAGGCCAAAATGCCATTTTGACTTACACGATAGTGCCCAGTCCATTGGATTTGTCACGCCAAAAGATGTTTACAATAAATAATGAGACTGGTACCATTTATACAGCTGTTGGAGACATTGATAGAGAAAAGAACGATACATATTTGATTTTGGTAGAAGTTAAAGACGGTGGTGGGCTGTTGACCACAGGTACGGCAACAGTCACAGTGGTAGATATTAATGATCATGCCCCAAGATTTACTCAAGATGTTTGGACTGCAGTCATTCCGGAAACTAGTGAAGTAAACTTTAAGGTCCTTCAGGTCTCTGCCGTCGATGAGGATGTTGGAGAAAATGCTCTACTGACCTTCAGTATCATCGAGGGAGATCCTGATCAAAAATTTTCCATTGAAAATGGAAGGAAGAACCACCTGGCCGAAATAAAATTGAAAAAGAAACTGGATTACGAAAACCCTCACGAGCGTTGGTTTAATCTCACCATCAAAGTAGAGGATTTAGAGTTCTCTACTACTTCCTATTGCCTAATAGAATTACAAGATTATAATGACCACCCTCCTATCTTTAGTCCATCCGTGGTTCATGTGGCACCTTTTTTCGAAAACATAACTGTAGGAAGCATTATAACTCAAGTGACAGCTACAGATGCCGATTCAAGCGAAAATGGGCAGATATCTTACACTATTCAATCGGACTCGGATGTTCTTGACGAATTTTACGTTGACCAAAGTGGTTCCATGATAGTGGCTAAATCACTGGACCGGGAAACCATGTCACAGTATGCTCTAGTCATTCTGGCCATTGACAATGGTTCTCCGGCACAAACTGGCACAGCAACCGTGTATCTCACCCTTCTAGATGTCAATGACAATGGTCCAAGGTTTGATGGCTTGTATATGCCTGTAGTTTGGGAAAATGCAGCCTGGCCCCAGACTTTACGTATGAACGAAAGCTCTTATTTGTTGTATGTCGTCGATGCAGACTCTCCAGGAAATGGGCCACCCTTTCGGTTTTCTCTTCCAAGTGACCTCCAGAATTCCTCCGACTTCCTGCTTGTTGACCATGGAAATAACACAGCCTCAATCCAAACTCAGAGAATCTTTGATCGGGAAAAAGAGAAAGAGTTTCGTCTTCCTGTGATTGTAACCGATAGTGGGAACCCACCGATGAGCGCCACAAATACGCTAATGATAACCGTCGGAGATGAAAATGATAATGGACACAAAGAAGGCCACAAGGAGGTCTACGTCTATATTCATGGAGGTAAGAGCAGCATCCCAGGAATGTTTAGTTATTTGACTATGACTTTAAAGGGGTTGCAAAGGTTTTTTTTTTATTTTCTAAATAGATTCCTTTAAGCTAGTGCATTGTTGGGTCACTTACCTTTTTTTTTTCGATTTCCCTTCTAAAAAAAATGTTCTTTGAATTTCTCACTTCCTGTTCCTCCTCGGTAAGCTTTCCCCCATCATGCGAGCCGTTCTGGCTGGGGGTTAGTCAGCGGGCTCGCCCCCTACCTTGGGACTACATGCTTGCGGGGAGACACTGTCAACGTTCACACTTCCCCACAGGGATGTAGTCCCAAGGGAGGGGGCGAGCACGCTGACTAACCCCCAGCCAGAAAGACTCGGATGAAAGCTTACTAACTTACTAAGGAGGAACAGGAAGTGAAAAATTCAGACAAAGAAAAAAAAACATTTAGAAGGGAAATGGAAGGAAAAGGTAAGTGAGCCAACAATGCACTAGCTTAAAGGAACCAATTTAGAAAATAAAAAAAACTAATGTTTACAACCCCTTTAAGGAGAAGTCCACTAATATGTGCCATTTGTGTTCAAATATTGGATAAGTTTCATTCCTTTTGGTGAGCAATGCTGTCATTCACCTTGATGCTGTAATGAAAGTGGGTACAAACAGACATACAGTGCCTTGAAAAAGTATTCATACCCCCTTACATTTTCTACATTTTCTCATGTTACAGCCAAAAACATAAATGTATTTTATTGGGATTTTATGTGATGGACCAACACAAAGTGGCAAATAATTGTGAACTGGAAGGAAAATTATAAATGGTTTTCATTTTTTTTACAAATAAATATATGAAAAGTGTGTGTGTGTGTGTGGGGGGGGGGGGCATTTGTATTCAGCCCCCTTTACTCTGATACCCCTAACTAACCATTCCATTGACTTCAGTTGGGCAGGGTGCCTAGGCGTCACAGAGGTGGGGGCGCCGAAGCTCCAAGTGCTCCCCTCCCTCCTCCTTGTCTGTGTCCAGAGGCAGACCGCATGTAGCGAGTGCTGCGGTTCCCCACCCCGCTTGCTCTCTCCGCTGGCAACTGACAAGAGCGCATACCTCCGGCTGTCCCCGGAATCCGGGCTGGGTACCACAGCAGGGCTTATTACCGGAACACGCTCCGGCACTAGGCTCCACTAGGCTCCAGCAGTCTCCTGTCTTCCCCGCCCCCTCTGCGTGTGTCAGCTCTTCTCCCATAGGCGGTGTGATGAGAGGCTTCTGGGTTGGCTGGAGCTGCTGCCAATCATCCCGTGCACTCCCAGAAATGCTCTCCGAGTGCCACCCTCCAAGTAACCAAAGATGCCATGTATGCCCCGCCCCCTGTAATATGCTTCTGCTCCCAGCGCGCCCTAGCTACAGGGATCTATTGGACAAGTACTGATCTATGGGGACACCTGATGTGGGGGGCTCTGATGGGGGACACCTGCTGTGGGGGGGGGGGGGCTCTGATGGGGAACACCTGCTGTGGGGGGCTCTGATGGGGGGCAACTACTGGGGGGGACTCTGATGGGGGACACTAATGAAGACTTCCTAGGGGAGCATCTCTGTGTTTGAGTCGTAGCCATAGAAACATGTTTAAAGAGGAGGAGTTAGTAAGATGACCACGCCCATGTGGGGGGCGCCAGAAATATTTCTGCACCCAGGCGTCTGTGACCCTAGGATCAGCCCTGCCTTCAACGCTGCCAATTTGTTTTAAGAGCACAGTTATCCTTGAAGAATATTAAAAGATCTGGAAATAAAGGGAGCCTCGGTGTTCATTTCCTTCCAGATGAAAACACGACTGGCTTAATTTCCTATTCCATACACCATCCACCCACCCAGCAATTCAAATGATGTGTTCTCCCCCCCCCCCCCTCGCCTTTAAATCACATGAAATAATGTCTCGTTCTTCCCGTCGCTCTCCCATTGTTGCTCCGCTTGTCAGTAGAATGCCATTAATCCTTCGTTCCGCCTGGATTTTTGTGTCCCAAATGCATTATTTTGCATTTATTGGCATTCAAATGTTGCGGTCACCCTTTCGTTCATTCCTCTAATTTACTGAAAGCATTAATCTTGATGTTTTTCGCTCCCTTGGAACGTCAGCCGCGCTCGATGGATCTACTTGCCCTAATGGCAGGAGAAGCGGCGTAATGCTATTCAGCTTTGTATTCTACTACGGGGCTGATTATACAGAATGCCATGTCGCTGGTGTGACAACGCATTTCACTTCTGAAATAAAAGGTCAGCACACAAACAAGGTGTTTGTCTCAGAATTTCAACAAAAGCTTCAGAAAACAAGTTGAATGAACGCGGCTAGATGGGCAAATGAATTGAAAGCTTTCGGTCCACCAAATAATTGTTTTTTTAGGCGGGTGCTGCGGGTAGGCGTAGGATGAAAAATAGACCTTGGTGCCAACTATAGACTGCCCCCTGCAGGTTGGGTAGAGGTGTGCTGTAGAATGATGGAGGCCAGGACAGATCACTTGACCAAGCAGCTGTGACTGACCCTTCATGAATCACCCCCTAGATTCCTATGAATTTTGTAGACTTCCGCAGAAAGGTCTCCAAGGTCTATTTACCCATAGCAGACTCTCTAAAACAGGGGTGGCAAACACAAGGCCCGCGGGCCGAATCCGGCCCGCTAGGCCTTGCCATGTGGCCCGCGCAGCTCTGACGGCTATGCTTTTTTTCTTTTATCCAGCGGGCTGCAGCCTAAAAGCTGGGTCGGGTAGGAAGGAAAGAGCAGGGGGGGGGCGGTGAGGTCAGAACCCACTAGGAGGGATGAAATCAGTTGTTGCACACTGTGCATAGCATACTTCTGAGCCCTGCGCTCCCTATGCAGCGCACTCCTGAACCCTGCGCTCCCTCCGCAGCACACTCCTGAACCCTGCGCTCCCTACACAGTGCAAGAAAACTGGAGTACAGATATAACCGGCCCTTTGAGGGCAACCAAACTGCTGATGCGGCCCCCGATGAATTTGAGTTTGACACCCTTGCTCTAAAACCTTTCACTCCCGAAGAACCTTTAAATTGGGTGTCTCAAAACTTTCTAAACAAAGGGCCAGTTTACTGTTCTTCAGGAAGCCTGACTTTGACTGTTGGGAGTAAAAAAAAATCCCTGACATCAGTTGGAGAAAACAATGCCCCATCCTTGGTTTTAGTGGGCAGAATAGTGCCCCATTGTTGTTGTTAGTGGGTGAAATAGTGTTCCATCAATGGTTTCAGTGGGAGGAATGGTGCCCCATCATTGGTGTAAGTGGGAGGGATAGTGTCCCATCGATGGTGTCATTGGAGGAATAGTGTCCCATCGATGGTGTCATTGGAGGAATAGTGTCCCATCATTGGTGTAAGTGGGAGGGATAGTGTCCCATCATTGGTGTAAGTGGGAGGGATAGTGCCCAATCGATGGCGTCTTTGGGAGGAATAGTTCCCCATCAATTGTATCAGTGGGAGGAATGGTGCCATATCATTGGTATAGGTGGGATGAATAGTGTCTCATCAATGGCGTCTTTGGGAGGAATAGTTCCCCATCAATGGTATCAGTGGGAGGAATGGTGCCCCATCATTGGTATAGGTGGGATGAATAGTGTCTCATCGATGGTGTCTTTTGGGAGGAATAGTTCCTCATCATTGGCTTTAGTGGGAGGAATAGTGCCCCATCGATGGTGTCATTGGTATCAGTGGAAGGATAGTACCCCAAGGGCCAGATAAAGGTATGCAAAGGTCTGCATCTGGCCCCAGGCCACAGCTTTGCTTGCTTTTAGCCCTTGAGGCCCTATTTCATCCACTGATACCAACAATGTGGCACAATTCAAACCAATGACACCAATGATGGGTCACAATGCTTCCCAATAACACAAACGATGGAGCACATTTCCTCCCAATGACACCAATGATGGGTCACAATTCCTCCCAATGACACCAACGATGGGTCACAATTTTTCCCAATGACACCAATGATGGGTCACAATTCCTCCCCAATGACACCAACGATGGGTCACAATTCCTCCCCAATGACACCAATGATGGGTCCCAATTCCTCCCATTGACACCAATGATGGGTCCCAATTCCTCCCATTGACACCAATGATGGGTCACAATTCTTCCCAATGACACCAATGATGGGTCACAATTCCTCCCCAATGACACCAATGATGGGTCACAATTCTTCCCAATGACACCAACGATGGGTCACAATTCCTCCCCAATGATGGGTCTCAATTCCTTCCCAATGACACCAATGATGGGTCCCAATTCCTCCCAATGACACCAATGATGGGTCCCAATTCCTCCCCAATGACACCAATGATGGGTCCCAATAACACCAATGATGGGTCCCAATTCCTCCCAATGACACCAATGATGGGTCACAATTCCTCCCCAATGACACCAATGATGGGTCCCAATTCCTCCCAATGACACCAATGATGGGTCACAATTCCTCCCCAATGACACCAATGATGGGTCACAATTCCTCCCAATGACACCAATGATGGGTCCCAATTCCTCCCAATGACACCAATGATGGGTCCCAATTCCTCCCCAATGACACCAATGATGGGTCCCAATTCCTCCCCAATGACACCAATGATGGGTCTCAATTCCTTCCCAATGACACCAATGATGGGTCTCAATTCCTCCCCAATGACACCAATGATGGGTCTCAATTTCTCCCCAATGACACCAATGATGGGTCTCAATTCCTCCCCAATGACACCAATGATGGGTCTCAATTTCTCCCCAATGACACCAATGATGGGTCTCAATTTCTCCCCAATGACACCAATGATGGGTCCCAATTCCTCCCCAATGACACCAATGATGGGTCCCAATTCCTCCCCAATGACACCAATGATGGGTCTCAATTCCTCCCCAATGACACCAATGATGGGTCTCAATTCCTCCCCAATGACACCAATGATGGGTCTCAATTCCTCCCCAATGACACCAATGATGGGTCTCAATTCCTCCCCAATGACACCAATGATGGGTCTCAATTCCTTCCCAATGACACCAATGATGGATCCCTATTTCCTTCCCAATGACACCAATGATGGGTCCCAATTCCTCCCCAATGACACCCAATGATGGGTCTCAATTCCTTCCCAATGACACCAATAATGGGTCACATTTCCTCCCAATGACACCAATAATGGGTCACAATTCCTCTCAATAAAACCAACGATGAGGCCTTATTTTTTTTCCCCATTGATGTCCCAATAGCCACAGTCCGGCCCCCTTAAACTCTGAAGGACAGTAAACTGGCCCTTTGTTTAGAAAGTTTGGAGACCCCTGCTCTAGAGGCTGTCCTCTGTCCAATGCTAGACAACAGAGCTAAGCTGGTGACCTGACTGTTTTCTATCACAGATAAGGAATACAGCTGGGTCACCTCCCCGCCCCCAGCCTGTGGTTGGACAATGCAGAATCGGCACTGATGAGCTCTTCCCTCTGCTCACTCTGCTCTTCCTTCCTTTCCAAAAGGCTTCATATGAGCAAGTGTACATTCTGAACATCCTATTGGCTCCCAATGCTGCCTTTTACCCTCTCCAAGTCATAGTGCTGCTGTTAAAGGGAACGACAGGATCCTGACCCCAAGGCGAATTCAGTTATTTATACCGACTACATTTAAGAATACTTTATTTTAATGGATACATAATTACTACACTACACGCTAATTGGTGTTTTTTTTTTTTATCTGCCTGCCTTGAGCTGTAAGTAGGTTAATGAGATGGTAAATGAATAAGCGAATATGTATCAGATCACTATAAATTTCCCGCGCCCTCCGAGGGCCGCGGATAGTTGGTGGCAGATTTAGCCGCAAGTGAATACAGACATTCATAGGAATTAATAATATGTAACGGGGGTGGAACGTTGTCACAATTGGCGTTTTGCTGCATTCACATGATTGGCCACATTGGAAGCAAATTATCCTCATAATTATCTCCGATGGCGTTCCACTTTTCCTGCTTTAGACTGCAATGGAACAATTAACCGAATCACCAAGTCTGTCCCAGTCACATCAAAGACATTGGGGTAGATTCAGGTAGCCTTGCGCATTTTTTGCGTAGGCGCAGGGCACCGTTTTTGCCCTGCGCCCCCCCAAATTTACTGCGCTACCTGCGATTCACGGAGCAGTAGCTCCGTAAATTGCGTGTGCGCTCTTTAAAATTGCCCGGCGTAAGCGCGCGCAATTTAAATGATCCCGTAGGGGGCGGGAATCATTTAAATTAGGCGCGTTCCCGCGGCGATCGTAGAGCGCATGCTCCGTCGGGAAACTTTCCTGACGTGCATTGCCGCAAATGACGTCGCAAGGACGTCATTTGCTTCAAAGTCAACGTGAATGGCGTCCAGCGCCATTCACAAATCACTTACGCAAACTACGTAAAATTCAAATTTCGCGACGCGGGAATGACGGGTATACGTAACATTGTTTGCGTATTAGCAGGGGCAGCCTTACGCGAAAACCGCCGTACGCAAACAACGTAAACTGCGTACGCAGGGCTCGCGTAACGTTGTGAATCGGCGTTAGTATGCAATTTGCATACTATACGCTGAGCACAACGGGAACGCCACCTAGCGGCCATCGCAAGAATGCAGCCTAAGATATGTGGGCATAAGAGCCTTATGCCGCGCATATTTTAGGCTGCAGTCGGCGTAACGAGGTTCCTGAATCAGGAGCATTCGTTACGCCGGGGCAAGTAAGCAATTGCGCTGTGTAACTATGGTTACACAGGCGCAATTGCTTCTTGAATCCAGGCCATTATTTAGTAAAAAAAGCGCAATGGTTACACTGGGGCAGATTCAGATAGAGATACGACGGCGTATCTCCTGATACGCCGTCGTATCTCTGAGTTCCGTCGGTCGGATCTATGCACCTGATTCATAGAATCAGGTTCCGCATAGATCTCCCTTAGATCCGACAGGTGTAAGTGACTTACACCGTCGGATCTTAGGCTGCAATCTCACGCTGGCCGCTAGGTGGCGCTTCCGTTTGTATACGCGAGGAATATGCAAATGAGGAGTTACGCCGATTCATTGTTTGCGTTCGGCTTTTTACGGAGGAAAGTTACCCCCTATAGCAGGGGTCAGTGCGGCGTATCCTATGTTAAGTATGGCCGTTGTTCCCGCGCTGAGTTTTGAATTTTTTACGTTGTTTGCGTAAGTCGTTCGCGAATACGGCCGGACGTAATTTACGTTAATGTCGAAACCAATGACGTCTTTGCGACATCATTTGGAGCAATGCACGCTGGGAAAATTTGCGGACGGCGCATGCGCTGTTCGATCGGCGCGGGGACGCGCCTGATTTAAATAGTACACGCCTCCTAGCCGCGGAATTTGAATTCCGCCGGGGGATTTACGATACGGCGCCGCAACTTTAGAGGCAAGTGCTTTCTGAATAAAGCACTTGCTTCAAAAAATAGCGGCGGCGTAACGTAAATCAGCACCTGTTTATCACCAATAGATTGATTCATGCATTGCATGAATCCATCTATGGTCGCCGCTGCCGCCTCCTATTCAGGCGCCCGGCCACCTTGAAGCCTGAATTACAGCGGCGGGGTATTTTTTTTTTTTAAGCACCTGATTACAGCCATAGGCTATTATAGGTGTCAAAAAAGGTGAACAGTGAGCACCATGCTCCCTTTGGGAAGAATGGTCAAACATTCCCTCTCTGAAAAAAAAAAAAAAAACACCCTGCAAGCCAAAGGCATAATGAGCTAGTATGCATAGCATACTAGCTCATTATGAATTACTTACCTGAGATCGAAGCCCCCGCAGCAGTCCTCGGTCACCTCCTCCGTCGCCGCCATGATACCCAGAGTGGCTTCCGGGTATCGCTGCTCCGTCGCTGTGACTGGCCGGAGCCGCGATGATGTCACTCCCGCTATTTCTGCAAATATCTCCTAAACCTCTTAGGTTTAGGAGATATTTGTTGCACCTACAGGTAAGCCTTAGGCCGCGTACACACGATCAGTCTAAACCGATGAAAACGCACTGAAGGACCGTTTCATCGGTCCAAACCGACTGTGTGTGGGCCCCATCAGTCAGTTATCCTTCGGTCCAAAAATGTAGAACTTGCTTTAAAATTCAACCGATGGACGCCTAACCGATCGGTCAAAACCGATGGTTAGTACGCAAAAGCATCGGTTAAAAACCTGCGCATGCTCAGAATCAAGTCGACGCATGCTTGGAAGCATTGAACTTAGTTTTTTTCAGCACGTCGTTGTGTTTTACGTCACCGCGTTGGACTCCATCGTTTTTTTAACTGATGGTGTGTAGGCACATCAGACCATCAGTAAGCTTCATCGGTTAACCGATGATAATGGTCCTTCGGACCGTTCTCATTGGATGGACTAATCGTGTGTACAGGGCTTTAATCTAGGCTTACCTGTAGGTTAAAGTGGTTGTAAGCACTTTAAGCTGTTATAGCTGCAAAGTTGGGCCCTATAGTGTATGTAGGAGGATTTGTATGATCTCTGTGTATCACCTAGAGTTGCCACCTTTTCTTCAAGCCAAACCTGAACACTTTAGCGGCACAGGGCACATTTTTTTCGTAGTATACACAATAGAATAATAAAAGACCTGGGGCACCTTTGAGTGCCTCAAGGAGAGTGGTAATGCAGCGCGCTGCGGCAAACAGTGGGTGTGGCCAAACTGCTCTTGCTGACATCATGGCTCCCCCTCAGTGATGCCAAACCTGCCCCCAGACAGCGGCCCGCATCTCCCGAATGGCAACAGATGTTTGTGTGACTACCTCAGTTACTTGGGGAGCCACAGCCCAGTCTAAATAATGTGTCCGGGTTTCAGGCAAACTGAAACCCGGACACAAGATCCCAAACCCGAACTGTCCGGGTGATTCCTGGACAGGTGGCAACCCTAGTATCACCCGAGGCCAGTCACTGCACCAGGTATATGTAAGGGTTTACAATCACTTCATTTTTTTTATTTTTGTCTGGGTCTGCTTTGGGGAACGTTCATCATACTTTTTATTCGCAAAGATCAGTAAAAAAAAAATGGTTTTGTTAGAGCTGTGTCCCCATTTTAGAAATGTCCCCTTACTTCCTGTTGCTCTGACCTCCTATAGCCCAGACAGGAAGTGAGGGAATGTTTGACGGCAGGTTGGCTTGAAATCATAACTATGAATAACACAGGGATGATCTCGGCCACAGAGTCGCTTCAGAGGGCCACACCCGGCTCCTGGGCCCGTCGGCCTTTACAGCCTTGATTTAGGAGGCTCTCCGAAGCCCAGGAGTTGGTATTTATGGCGGTAATTATTCCAGGCTGTCTGCCGGCAGAGATGATTGAAAATAACCAGGTTGTGTATTTCTTGTCTCCTGTGTACAGCGGCCCGCTCCCCGGTCGAGGTTGGCAAGGTCTTCGCTCCAGATGAAGATGATTGGGACAATAAAACCTTCACGACGGTCTCGGAAATGCCTCTGTAAGCTCCGCGCTGTAACTCAACGCTCGCTGACAAGTCAGGCGATGAGACTATTTCATTACACGTCGTCGTCACCCTGATTGGCTTTTGGGGACATGTCAGCGTTTGAAACAATGCTATATAATTCACCAAGCGGCTGGGAAGGAGTCACTAAAGATTAATTAGGTTTTGACTTTTATGGAGGTTTCATATTTGTAGCCGAGATAATGAAAAGCGGATTAGACTGAACGCAGTCTCAACAATGCAGTTGCTCAGGAGCGCTCTGAAGCAAAACTCTGGCTGTCTGAGACAGGAAAGAGATAGACCGTTGAGGGCTAAAAGTTTCAGGCAAGGGACACAACGGTGCTGAACTCTGAGATATATTGACGACACGCCACAGAGGAGAAAACAGGCCATCAACAGGGGCCATCTAGACCAGGGGTCTCCAGACTTTCTGAACAAAGGGCAGTTTACTATCCTCAGACATCTTAAAGGGGCTGGACTGTAGCCAGTGGAAGTACAACATTTCCTGGCATAAGTAACAATGCCCCATCATTGGTATTAGTGGGAGGAATAGTGTCCCATCATTGGTGTCAGTAGGAGGAATAGTGTCCCATCATTGGTGTTAGTTTAAGGGATAGTGACCCATCATTGGCATCAGTGGGAGGAATAGTACCCCATCATAGGTGTCAGTAGGAGGAATAATGTCCCATCATTGGTGTTAGTTGGAGGGATAGTGCCCAATCATTGGTTTTAGTGGCAGTGATAGTGCCCAATCATTGGTGTTAGTTGGAGGGATGGTGATCCATCATTGGTATCAGTGGGAGGAATAGTACCCCATTATAGGTGTCAGTGGGATGAATAGTGCTCCATCATTGGTGTCAGTTGGAGGGATAGTGCCCCACAATTGGTGTTAGTGTGATGAATAGTGCCCAATCATTGAAATCAGTGGTGGATAAAAGTCCCCCATCATTGGTGCCAGTGTGAGAAAGTGTCCCATCATTGATGTCAGTGGGGGGATTAGTGCCCCATATTGTGTGTCAGTGGGAGGAATAGTGCTTCATCATTGGCTTTAGTGGGAGGAATAGTGCCCTATTGTGGGCATCAGCGAAAGGAATAGTGCACTATCAATGGTGTCATTTGGAGGAATGGTGTGCCTTCATTAGGGCTCTTTCACACGGGCGGCCCGTTTAGGTCCGCTTGCCAGTTTTTTAGGCAGACCTAAAAATGGAGCCGCGGATGTCAGCGGTGACATGCCTGCTGACATCAGACCTGCTCCGATCCGCCAAAGTGTGACGGAGGAAATACCTACTTTTCCATCCGTCTGGCGGATCAGATCGGGTGAACACAGACAGACGGTCCGTGTTCATCCGATCCCCCCATAGGGACCGCCCTGTCATCCGCCGGCTCAGCGGGGATATACGGAGCGAGGATATACAGAGCTGAGCAAGCGGAGGTTCACGGGGTGGATCATTACTGATCCGCCCCGTGTGAAAGGGGCCTAAGTATCAGGGGAAGAATAGTGCCCCAAGGGCCAGATAAAGGCAAGCAAAGGGCCTCATAGTTTGGAGACCACTGTTTAAAAATTTCAGGTCTCAAGAAACCCCTGCATAGGTTACAGGGGTTACCAGAATGTCACCCTTACAGTCAGCATGGAGGAATAGTGCCTGCCCCATCATTGGTGTCAGTGGGAGGAATTGTGCCCCATCATTGGTGTCAGTGGGAGGAATTGTGCCCCATCATTGATGTCAGTGAGAGGAATTGTGCCCTATCATTGGTGTCAGTGGGGGGAATTGTGCCCCATCATTGGTGTCAGTGGGAGGAAGAGTGTCCCCATCATTGATATCAGTGGGAAGAAGAATGCCCCATCCTTGGTGTCAGTGGGAGGAAGAGTGCCCCATCCTTGGTGTTAGTGGTAGAGTTCCCAGAGTTGAGCTCTACTCTAAATGCCCAATTGAGAGGCTCAGAAAATGGAGGGAGTGGGGCCAACTTTGGGTTTCACAGGAAAAGTCAAGATTTGCCTATAACTCTAGCTTTATGTAAAAGCTTGCACGGATCATTTGTTCCATGCTCATCCATAGTTACTAGATGGAATCAATAGATGGTCAAACAGGAGATGTCCTGTACCTGGTCTCAGTTTCAATAAACTAAAATGGCTGATAAGAAATGGTAGTCAACCTTTGACCAACAGCCAGAGATTAGCATATCTTTAAAGAATATACAGAGCCCAAGCTTTTATGTATTGAGTATAGAATGAGTTGAACCCCTGTCAGTGTTTTTTCACTGTGTCCCCTTGAGTAGGCACTCCTCCACTTTCTATCTTGGAGATGGAACAAGAAGTGATGGCAAATCTCCCCATAGTGAGGAGGCGGTTGTCATCTGAAAAAGTTTCCCCTTCGGAAGATTTCCTCTCTATTCCTGTTCTGTCAACGGTAAAGATTTGGACAAATAGGTTGTAGCTCCCCAGTGGGGACAGAGACAGCCATAAAAGTCTACAGAAGATCTAACCCTTACCCAATCTAGCCAAAACTAGATATACTTTAAAATAAGAATATTGTTCTTACAACGTTGTGCATTCCTCTGATGCGTCCTTATTTATTTAGGCACTTCCTCCTGGACCCGAGCACCGGGACACTGACCATGTTGGAGAATACTGCCCAAGGAACGTATAACCTGGAAGTCAAGGTGTCCGATGGAGTTTGGCCAGATGTCACGGCCACCGTGAGAATTCACGTGAAGGAGATCAAAAGTGACGCCATCTTCAACTCCGCTTCTTTAATATTAACAAGTACGTCATAACTGCAATGTGGCCTTTACTACTTCTCCACCTCAACGTAGCCTCCTTCATACCCAGTGGAAGTAGAACACCAATCAAAACTTATTTTTAGTTTTGGATGGAGTGGGGGGAAGGTTAGAAACTCTGTCAGGTTTTTATTGCCTGTTTTACCCTCCCTGTTTGTCTTAATGTCCTTTACCTCTGGGACCCAAAGTGATGGGAAATCCCAAATGTTTTACAGTTGCCTCCAGTTCATTAGATATCGTAAAATAGGGCCACCTGTTTCTGATACAGATGTCAAAGGTAGGAATTCCTCTCACTTTGGGGAGTGTTTCACTTGCCTCCAGTTTCATATCTAGTACAGAAAGTGTGAGGAAATCTCCCTGGAGAGGAATCAGATTGAAATGAATATGACAGAGACCCTGACACTCCCCTCTGGTTGGAGTCCTGTGAACACAGTCATATGTGGGCCATGGTTCACCTGTATACTGGTTTCATTGATGTTCCTGACCCACATAAACCATTTCATAGGTTCTGTGATGAACCCAGGACTATGTCCGCCGTAAATGCTTCCTCTGTCCAGAACCAGCACTATCCAAGACTCCTTAGCCCACCCAGTGACCAGACAACACCAGTCTTGGAGTACATCAGGAATAGCCTTTTTATTTGAGATCTCACACAAATATATACACAAGGATGACAATACAAACTGTAACCAGAAACCTAATTAACATGAGCTAATTACTAATCCTTTAGACAGCCTAGGTGACTCGGAGGCATGACCTTTCGGGACAGACTTGCCGTCTTTTATCTCAGAAGATACAATCAACATTATCATAAATAGAAACACAGAAAACCTTCACACAATAGCAGAGTTAATTAACACAAACAACAATGGGTGAAAGACTTAGAGCCCACACTAGCCTTATTTTCAAGAAACACATTATAGCAGACAACAGACAGACAGGTGACATCAGCGTCTTCTATGAGCCCCAACATTATGAAGCCATCACTGTAATATGGCATATACAGGGTTCACAGAGTCTGTGTGTTTTGGGGGGACATGGACTTAAATCCAAAGTAACATTACTTCAAGGTCCCCAGGCATACAGCTCACAAAGAGTATTGTTCCCTTAAAATCAAGAGCCCATAATCAGAAGGCAAGAGGCTAGCATTCAGTTTCACTTGCCTCCCAGAAAGTGTGAGGAAATCTCCCTGGAGAGGAATCAGATTGCAATGAATATGACAGAGACCCTGACACAAAAGCCTCCGTCCCGGCTAGGTCTGTCACAGGTTCAAAGTAAGGAAACAGTCATGTCCAAGGTTATGGCTTAACTTCTCTAGGCCCCTATGAACACTGTCAGCCAGGGCCACACGTGACCTCCCCTTATCACCACAAAAACACCCACCATACACACAAATGTCCCACAACAGTAAGAGACCATCATTCTGGAAGCACAGATAGGTTCTTGTTCTAATAAACAGTTCATGTTCAGCAAACAAACGAGTATCGTCTTGTTTGTTGTTGATAGCGGTTGGAATATCTGATATCTATAATCAGACTGGGAGGAAGTGGTATAGGATGAAAGCACTCAAGCGGAGTGTGGGACGTTTCGTTACAGTCATGGAAGTGGGTGGTAGTGGGGAAGGGGGGTCCAGGTCAACTTTTGCATTGGGGGGCCACAAGCTTCAAGCAATGCCTCCGATTGTCATAAAGTTTGGTAGACATGGAGCTCGTCTTTCTCTACCATGAAAACTTCTCCTTTAATATCTGCTGTCTGCTGTGCTGCCCCCAGCTCATCTATTAAAACATAGAACAAAATAAGAGTGTCCCCAAAAAGGACAGACTTAATCTCACTGGATGCTTTTGGGACCCTTCCAACCCATCTTCTCATGATAGAATATCTGTTTTTCCCTCCTAGATATTACTGCAGAGGAGTTTATCACAAAGGATGAACAAGGAATGAGTAAAGAGGACCGCCTGCGGAGGGTTCTGGCAGAGGTAGTACCGTCTCATCTGGATAACGTTCAGTTCTTCAGCCTGTACAGTGAGGGGAGAGTGACGGAGCTCAGGGTGGCCGTTCGGGACTCTGCTTCTTACCATAAAGCAGACAAGTTGCGAAACGTGGTCATCAAACACAAGGAAAAGGTGGGTCTCTTGTGGCTTTGAGCGGTTGATGAAGAATCTTCTGAATCACAAGGGGAGATCTGCTGGTCTGACCTTTTGGTACTTCGACATGAAGACTTTATTGTGGTACTGTTCACAGGATGACACCCAAACTACTGTTTTCTATATTATAGACTTTAAAGGGGTTGTAAACTCTCCTATTTATTCACCTTAATGCATCTTATGCATTAAGGTGAAAAAATATCTGACAACTGCTTGCACTGAATACTGGGGATTGCCCCAAAGCCTCCTGAGATGCCTGACCTCAGTATTCCAAGGTGGCTTCGGGAAGGAGGGAACATCATTCTCATGTAAGAGAGAGGTTTATAAAAATGAACTCTCTGATTTGTGTAACGGGGGTAAGACTGTGCCCAAGGAAATCCCAAAAGCTTGTATCTTTAATAACTTAGCCAATAAAGGTGATCCAAACTTTCTGCACTGGCTGCCTTTAGAAATATGTGTCATTCATTTTTAATGAATATAGAACTGCATTAATTAGGGTTTCCTTTACATCTACCTGGAGCCCAGCTTTAATAAAATATAACTTTTATTGTATAGTAATAACACGCTTTCAATGGTATATTATAAGAGTTATGTTGTATTAATTATTAATAGTTTATGTTTTATGCATCTCGTTGCACAAGGGTCTGTAGGAGCCAATGGATCAAAGTCAACTGAAGGCGGACAACCATTTTAAATTGAAATTCCATTTGTTAACCGCAATAGAAAAAAAAAATTGTGCCTCCCATATGGCCATGACAATTGTTTTCTTCCTCTTAAGTGGTTGTAAAGGCAATTTTTTTATTTATTTTTTAAATTCCTACTAAACAATTTGCCTACTATAATGTACAAAATTCTCTTAAGCTGGCAAGCAAATATACTAAAACGACAAATAACTGGGATGCGCATGTCCATGCACCGATGGATAATAAGATAGAATCAACCTTGGGTGGTTAAAAAGTACCATATATACTCGAGTAGAAGCCAACCAGAGTATAAGCCGAGGCACCTAATTTTACCCCCAAAAAATGGGAAAACGTATTGACTCGAGTATAAGCCTAGTGTGAGAATGCAGCAGCTACTGTAAGCGGAAAAGAAGGTCAACAATGCCCATTTGCACGCCTCACTGTGCCCAACCTCACTGTGCCCATTGCCACCTCACTGTGCCCAACCTGTGGGGAAATTCGCTTTGATATGCGAGTACTTTGGATTACGAGAATTCTCCTGGAACGGATTATGCTCGTAATCCGAGGTTCCACTGTATATAGAAAATATAGGCAAATGCAGGCCAGTTATAGGTGAATCCAGGAAGGGAGACTCGACTTACAATTAGCTAGATTCAGGAAGGCGAGCGCATACTTGCGGCGGCGTAGCTTATGGCATTTAGGCTACGCCGCCGTAAGTTAGCGAGGCAAGTACACGATTCATGAGGCCATCAGATCAGCATGACAACCAGGGGGGGGGGGAGGGCAATGTCTTGAGTAGGAGAGGTCAGCTGTGGCCGCCATCATATCTCCTCTGCTCAGGCTCCTTATGGCGTAGCTTATGGCATTTAGGCTACGCCGCCATCAGATCTCCTCTGCTCAGGCTCCTTATGGCGTAGCTTATGGCATTTAGGCTACGCCGCCGTAAGTTAGCGAGGCAAGTACATGATTCACAATATACTTGCCTGCTAAGTTACGGCGGCGTAGCCTAAAGCGGGCGAGCGTCAAATTCGGCTGAGGGGGCGTGTTTTATTATAATTAGGCTTGACCCGACGTGATTGATGTTTTTTTGGAACTGCGCATGCGACGTGCGCCTACATTTCCCAGTGTGCATTGCGGCTAAGTCCGCCGCACGGGCCTATTGATTTAGACGTGGACGTAAACGACGTAAATCCCTATTCACGGACGACTTACGCAAACGACGTAAAATTTTCTAATTTCGAAGCGGGAACGGCGGCCATACTTAACATTACTATTCCATCTATTTGATGGAATAACTTTAGGCCGCTAATGCGTTACGTAAACGGCGTATCTGTACTGCGTCGGCCGGGCGTACGTTCGTGAATAGGTGTATCTACTGATTTACATATTCTACGCCGACCGCAATGGAAGCGCCACCTAGCGGTCAGCCTAAAAATTACACTTTAGGATACGAGGGTGTAAGACACTTACGCCGCTCGTATCTGAGCCTAATTTAAGCGTATCTGGTTACCAGAATACGCTTAAATTAGCACGGGCACACATTCAGACTTAGGCTGGTGTATCTACTGATACGCCAGCCTAAGTCTCTCTGAATCTGGCTAAATACAGGCATACCCCACTTTTAAGTACACAATGGGACCAGAGCATGTATGTAAAACGAAAATGTACTTAAAGTGAAACAATACCCTTTTTCACTTTTAGGGTGTAGTGGGGGATCAGGAGCTGTAGTTGAGGTCTCAGGGGCTGTAGTGGGGGTGTCAGGGGCACACTGGAACAAGGCAGGCTATGCTCTCTGAGCTTCAGATCCTTCTATTGTGGCTGCAAAATGTCTATACAGTACTTGTGAGGCCCTTTACATACACTCACGGGTATGTCCTTACTCGCGAGTGTATGTAAAGTGAGTGTACTTAAAGCGGGGTATGCCTGTAATTAGATGAACAGTGTTGTCACCCTAAAACTGGAAGCGTGTTATTGGCAGGATCACCAGGTGAAACTAAAGGGAAAAAAATCCAGAAAGCTAATATAGGGGTTCACTTTTGGCCATATAGCGTAGATAAGAGTGAAGTCAGGACTTCCATCATTGATCAAGAAAGTTCTGAGGCCATCAGATCAGCATGACAACCAGGGGGGGGGGGGGGCAATGTCTTGAGTAGGAGAGGTCAGCTGTGGCCGCCATCATATCTCCTCTGCTCAGGCTCCCTTTAAAGTTAATTTTGAAGTATGCGGAGGGCCTATTTAATGCGCTGGTGACTCCGGGAGAGCTAATGCTTGCTGATGGACCCACTTTCCCTAGATGTAAAGCTTAAAGATAAAATCACGAGACACGAGACATTATGATAGAATCGGTCAGGGCAGATGCGAAAGGCTCGATAAATGTGAAAGCCCTGCTTGTAGCATGAATTATGTATCGGAGGATACAGCCGTACACGGCAATACCATTTGTCCGCTGACATAAAATCCATGCCTTCACTTTGACGGGTGCAATTGCTCTCGGCTATCCTCTGTGAACGCTAACCACGTTGTGTTTTTTTTTTTTTTCATTTTTTTTTTGCTTTTGTTCTCATCAGATCCAGGCAGCTGTTCAGACAGAAGTATTCCCGGGGGACAGAGACTTCTGCCTACGTACCGTCTGCTTGAGGAATGCGGGGTGCCATGACCACAGCGCTGTCAGAGACTTCCTGAATCTGGTGGATGGGGGCAGCGTGTGCTTCGTGTCTGTCATCCACGACCTGGCCACAGCGTGCAGGTGTCCACCGTCTGGACGGGCTCGGCCTTCATGTTCCTCTCTACCGTGGAACCCCTGTCTACATGGTGGCACCTGTGTAGACACTGCTAGTGGATACAGGTAAGGCACATCAGGATAGGCAGGTATAAAGAGAACCAGTCATGATGGGGGTTATGCCAGAATGTGAATGTTCAGCAATCATTGCAGTTGAAAAACACTTTATTTGCTCCCTTCCAGACTGGCCCATATTTTCCCTGGTTATCCAGGCCTATGCTTTCAAGGATACCAGATCACTGGCGATGTCCTTCATATTTGGTGGACATGTGGTCAAAGTGATGACTAGGCGGTACATGGCACTTTCCAGACTGACACTTTCCAGACTGACCCATATTTTCCCTGGCCATCCAGGCCTATGCTTTCAAGGATACCAGATCACTGGCGATGACCTTCATATTTGGTGGACATGTGGTCAAAGTGATGACTAGGCGGTACATGGCACTTTCCAGACTGACACTTTCCAGACTGACCCATATTTTCCCTGGTTATCCAGGCCTATGCTTTCAAGGATACCAGATCACTGGCGATGTCCTTCATATTTTGTGGACATGTGGTCAAAGTGATGACTAGGCGGTACATGGCACTTTCCAGACTGACACTTTCCATACTGACCCATATTTTCCCTGGCCATCCAGGCCTATGCTTTTGAGGATGCCAGATCCACTGGTGATGTCCTTCATATTTGTTGGACATGTCCTATGTTGGACTATTAATATCACCACACTCAAATCTACCTATAAAGTGATGACTGGATCGTACTTGGTCCCTTCCAGACTAGCCCATATTTTTCCTGGTTATCCAGGCCTATGCTTTCAAGGATACCAGATCCACTGGTGATGTTCTTCATATTTGGTGAACATGTCCTATGTTGGACCAATAATACCACCACACGCGAATCTGCCTATAAAGTGATGACCACATCGTACATGGTCCCTTCCTGACTGCCCCATATTTTTCCTGGTTATCCAGGCTTATGCTTTCAAGGATACCAGATCACTGGTGATGTCCTTCATATTTGGTGGACCTGTCCTATGTTGGACCAATAATACCACCACACTTAAATCTGCCTATAAAGTAATGGCCAGGTGGTACATGGTCCCTTCCAGACTGGCCCATATTTTCCCTGGTTATCCAGGCCTATGCTCTTGAGGATGCCAGACCACTGTCAATGTCCTTCATATTTGGTGGACATGTGGTCAAAGTGATGACTAGGCAGTACATGGCACTTTCCAGACTGACCCATATTTTTCCTGGCCATCCAGGCCTATGCTTTTGAGGATGCCAGACCACTGGCGATGTCTTTCATCTTTGGTGGACCTGTCCTATGTTAGATCATTAATATCACCACACCCGGATCTGCCTTTAAAGTGATGACCAGATCGTACATGGTCCCTTCCAGACTAGCCCATATTTTTCCTGGACATCTAGACCTACGCTTTTGAGGATGCCAGACCACTGTCAATATCCTTCAAATTTGGTGGACCTGTCCTATGTTGGACCAATAATATCACCAACTCGAATCCGTCTATAAAGTGATGACCAGATGGCACATGGTCCCTTCCAGACTGGCACATATTTTCCCTGCCCATTCAGGCCTATGTTTTCGAAGATGCCAGACCACTGACAATGTTCTTTATATTTGGAGGACCTGGGACATTTTGGGACATTTTTGGTACAGGGTCTTCTCACATCTTCTTCTCATCCAACATCAGTCCCTGACCTCGCAAATGCTCTTTTGGAAGAATGGTCAAACATTCCCATAGACACACTCCTAAACCTTGTGGACGGCCTTCCCCAGAAGAGTTGAAGCTGTTATAGCTGCAAAGGGGCGGGCCAACTCAATACTGAACCCTTCTGACTAAGACTGGGATGCCATTAAAGTTCATGTGCGTGTAAAGGCAGGCGTCCCAATACTTTTGGAAATATAGTGTATCTAACAGATATGTACAAAAGATGGACAGATCCAAAAACTACCATGTAGGTAGGAACAGAACCCGGATCCAGTGGCGTAGCGTGGGTTGTTAGTGCCTGGGGCGAGGTAAGTAATTTGCGCCCCCCTGACCCATGGACTTACCTATTTTCAGCTAGCTCCAGTCTGGTCACATGATCCACTGTGTGGGACAGGGGTGGCTGTAGGGTAGAGGAGAGCGTGCTTGATAATGACTGGAGTGGTGACATCATGCAGATGTCCCATTTCTTGTCGGCGCTCCCTCCTCTCCACACTTGTCACTTCGCCCCTCTAAATTTTGCGCCCGGGGCGGTGGCCCCCCTTGCACCCCCCACGCTACGTCACTGCCCAGATCTATCCAAGAAAAGTCATATAAGAATCTGGGTCTGATTCAGCCCTTGGGCATCACCTGTAGGTAAAATATCACTTTTGGGTGGGTCAATAGCAGAAAGAGATGCCTATGATTCTGAGAATTTTGAGCGATAATGGGGACCTCTGTGATGTGTTGGAGGCAATACAGAGCTTCTGCACCCTGTTTCACCCCTGATATACAGTAGCGTAGCCAGTACTTATAATGCATGCAATGCATACTGATATAAAATGTTTCCTTCTATGTTTAGTTGTGTGTTAATTCTAGAGTCTGCCCAAACAAAATAAATGGCAAAAGCAAATTACAAAGTTGATGATTTCGTTGCCCTGCCTTACCATTTGACAAATACAGAAAATGTCTTATGGGTCTTTAAAAATCTGTTACATATTTTAGTTTTTTTTTTTTTTCCTTTACTGCAAGCCAATATAATTTATTAATTTGAGTAATTTCCTCCCCCAACGTCGGTTCTCGCTGCCGCCGCAGCCAAGACGGATTAAGCCCCCGGTTTGCCTCTGATGCCGTCAGCCCGTAATATTCTTAGAAGCACTTTAAATAATTTTTTCGTAGACATCTTTGTTCATTTTTTAGCACGCTGTTCTGCTCGCCAAGGCTTAGCGATATATTTTATAGAAATCAGAGTGGAGGGAAGGGATTAGAAGAGCGGCCCCGGCAGATGGAGGAGTCATTTGTATTCATTAAATGCTGTTCTGCCAGAAAAAAAGATGTTTGTGTAATGTATGCACTGATGGTATTTCTATAATCCCAGTCTAAATCTGATTGCAGCTGTTTAACCATTTTGTCAAGAAGCACCTGTCTCTTGGGCTTTGTCAGCTAGACCCATGAACTTCGCAGGAACTGACCACGTACTTTCTACAATGGCCTCCACTAAGTTTATAGGTCAGATTGGGAATGACTACCACTGGTTAATAGGTATGTCCATATAGTGCATGGGTCTTCAAACTATGGCCCTCCAGTTGTTCAGGAACTACAATTCCCATCATGCCTAGTCATGTCTGTGAATGTCAGTGTATTACAATGCCTCATGGGATGTGTAGTTCTACAACAGCTGGAGGGCCGTAGTTTGAGGATCCCTGATATAGTGCTACCCCCATAGGACCTGCTGGATTTTTACTGGTTCTTCCCCAAACAGTGTATAGGCCAACGTTCACACAGGCAACAATCCATTCCATTCACTCTTGCTCTATTAAACAGTCTAGGGCACAGGTGTCAAACACAAGGCCCGTGGGCCGAATGCGGCCCTCCAGGCAAGTTTCATGTTGCCCTCACACCTCACACCTCTCTTGCAGCTCCTGCCCTCCTCTAGTCCTCCTCCCAGACCCTTACTTTCTTCTTTCAGGCAATGCATCCAGCTTCTTCCCAGAAGCAGCATAAGGGAAGGGGGGTGCACTATGATGTAAGGGAGAGTGGGGGACTCAACTTCTGATGGTGGGGTCTGGGTGGCTCTTGACATCTAATGTAAGGAGAGGGGATGCACTGGACATCTAATCTCACAGATACAACCGGCCCTTTTGAGGGCAATCATAATGCTGATGCTGCCCACGATGAAATTGAGTTCGACACCCCTGGTCTAGGGGATGTCTTTTGAAGATTTCTCACTTGTAGAACTTTAACAGGAGAGAAGTATGGGGTATGGCAGGGGTAGGCAACCTTGGCCCTCCAGCTGTTTTGAAACTACAAGTCCCATGAGCTATTGCAAGACCCTTATAATCCCAAGCATGACTCCTAGAGGCACAGGCATGATGGGATTTGTAGTTTCACCACAGCTGGAGAGCCGAGGTTGCCTACCCCTGGAGTATGGAATACTCTAGAATTTTTAAGAACAGTAGACAGAGGACAATCTTCTCTTAGTAAAGATAGCACAGTCTAACTCGAAGAGCTAGGGACCATGAGATAGTCTTGTAGCTGGGGACAATGGGCTTACAGAACAGTTATGTCATAGATAAGGACCATCAGATAGTTTGTAGGACACGGTTCGAATCCCAAATGGTTCAGCAGGAACCAGCTGAACTTCGAACCATTAATGGGCAGGCTGAATGTACCAAGTTGATCAATCGATCAACTTTGGTACCACAGCCTGCCGGATTCACTTCCGATTATTGCAAGTGGTTGCTATATGTTCAAATCTCAGAACATTGGTGGCCAAGAGACCCTCCGCTACACACCACTGTTCTCTGACAGTTCCATGAAGGCCAAGCGAGAGGGAAAGCCATGCACACAGCAACTTCCCTCTCAAGTCAGCGTTGTTGGATCCAAACCCTTCTCCCTCTCATGAGTTCTCAGTCCTTCCCGGACGGGAGCTGTCTGTATGTGGCTCTGCCCTTCATTTCCCTACCATTGTAGCTCCCTGCAGGCTCCTTTCTTTCTCTGATCAGAAGCTTGGACAGGTCAGGCTCCTCTCTCCTCCCCAGCAAGCTGGGAGAAGAAGTCAACACTGTCCATTCTGATCCAGGACTGTACCATCCAGGGAAGTACATTATCTAGTAGTGCCTGCACCTGCTCTGCATTGACTCCAGTGGGGAGGGCTAACAGGCCAGCCTTGGTGGTGAACGGTCCGCATCATTTCTCCTGCCCGTTTCTAAGGGCAGGTGTAAATTCACCAAGCCTAACGAGTACTTTTTTGTCTTGGCTTTAGGTGCCAGTGCCTGACGCAGTTCCGTGGACCACTCTGTCAGCTGACCCTCCGCAGCTTCCATGGCAATGGATACACTTGGTTCCCTCCAATCAAATTTTGCTCTGAGGTCCGTCTGTCTCTGGAGTTCATCAGTGACCAATCGGATGGGACGTTATTGTACCACGGACCTGTGTCCAACCAGGACGCAGAGGATTCCTTGTCTCTTGGTAGGTGCATCTGAATTTCTTGAACAATATGGAATCAAATTTAAATAAATGTGGTTCTAAAACTTGTGATTGCTGCTCCAAAATGTATGTTACAGGATTTATAATGACCTTCACAGACCTCCTTGCAGACTATGATACATTTAGGGCAGGTTTTGGTCCAGGACCCGCCCCAGCCTCTCATTGGAAAGGAGCACTCGTAGACCAATTAAGTCTTTGCTGTGCTATCCATCCTGGAAGCTTGTGAACATAGTTAGACTGACATCTTGGTGCATAGGAATGGAGCCCCATTTGGCCCCTAGTGTTGCTCCTCCCCCTTCCCAGCCTGATTGCTGCTTAAAGATTAAAGAGACAGATTAAAGTATCTATATTCGTTTTAGCTAAATGTAACATATTCCATTGAAGGGCACTAATAGTAAGCACTGATAGGCACAGATTGGCAGCACTAATGGGCAGCAAGGATGGGTACAGATTGGCACTGACAGTGCCCTGATTATCAGTGTAGATGTCCCCTGTCAGGATTGCCAGATACCGGCTCTCCGCTCATGCTGTGACAGAGCGTGAGAAAAGCAATGGCTATAACCGGCAAGTGTGTTTACATTGTAATTAGCTGTGATTGAACACAGCTGATCATGTGGTAAAGGGCCACTGTGATTGGCCCTCTACCCTGTTCCGTGATCAGCGGTGTCTAAAGAACACTGAAATAACAGAGTGCGCCAGGTGCGTGCCACAGTGGGAGGGAGGGGAGCGTGGTTCTGGGAGGATGTCCATAGATGCCCTCCCAAAACTGGACGGCCGCGCTGTTGCCATCGTTCAGCTGTAGCGTGGTCGGCAAGTGGTTAAGCTTTGACAATAAAACCTGGAAACGGATTGGTTTCTATGTAGAGCTGCACCAGATTTTGCTTGTTCCAGTTTTAGTAAATCCCCCCCATGGTCTCTTTTTTTCCCCCTCTGTAGATATCACACAGGGTGTACTAAGGTTGATGATCAGACAAGCTGGCGGCACCCAGTTACAGCTCCAGTTACCAGAGAGTGTGAACGTGACCGACAACAGCTGGCATCGACTAGACATCAAGCTAAGGAACAAGGTGAGTCTTTTAACTACGACTTTATTATTCAGAGCGCTCAGAGAAATGCGATTACACGGGTGCTGATTTATGCACAAAGGAGACATTGCTGGCAGCAATCAATCACATTTTTTTCTTTGAATTTCTTTTCTGTGGTAAAAAGTGACAGTTGCGATCTGACTAGTTCCCGTGGGTAGCGCTGTCACGTATTCATTTATTTTTTATTTTTTTAATTAGAGCCCAACTCTTCTAGGAACTTGAAATGTAGAATTAAAATATCTCTAAAACAAAAAAACTATTTTTGAGTTGGAAAGAGTTAGACCAGGTTCACAGCTATGCGTGTTGGGAATACGTGAAAAAAATCACGCCCTTTCCCGGCAAGCGGAGAAAGGCACTACCCTTTTGCAGACATGGGGCAGTGCCATGAATTGTTAAGCCTCGTACACACGATCAGTCCATCCGATGAGAACGATCTGAAGGACCGGTGTCATAGGTTAACCAATGAAGCTGACTGATGGTCCGTCATGCCTACACACCATAGGTTAAATAACTGATCGTGTCAGAACGCTGTGACGTAAAACACAACGATGTGCTGAAAAAAAAACGAAGTTCAATGCTTCCAAGCATGCGTCGACTTGATTCTGAGCATGCGTGGATTTTTAACCGATGGTCGTGCCTACTAACGATCGGTTTTGACCTATCGGTTAGGAATCCTTCGGTTAATTTTAAAGCAAGTTTTTTTTTAACCTATGGGGCCCACACACGATCGGTTTGGACCGATGAAAACGGTCCATCAGACCGTTGTCCTCTGGTTAACCTATCGTGTGTACGAGGCCTTAATGTCACCCCCCCACAAACCTGCATTTTGATGCCTCGTACACAAAGATCCGTTGGAAATCCCGAGGGGAAAACCGAGAGCATGCTCTCTACTTTTCCCCCGTACAGCCGATCGGTTTTCCCATCGGGAAAACTTGGATGAGAGCTTTTCCTCGGGAATCCCGACCGTTTGTATGCTCCACCGGAGTTTTTCAGATAGGAAAACTGCCAAAAAACGGTGGTCTTCTCGTACACACGGCCGGGTTTTCCAACGGGGAAAAAGTCAATCGGGAATCCCGGCGGGAAAAAAGAGAGCCGGTTCTCTTTTTTGTCCGGCGGTTTTTGGCAGTTTTCCCTTTGGAAAAACTGCGAGGGAGCATACACACAGCCTGGATTCCCAGCCAAAAGCTCTTCTCCCAGTTTTCCCGTCAGAAAACCTGCTCGTGTGTACAGGGCATCAGGGACTTCTTTTCCATGTTTTTTGCACATAGGGCAACAGGTTGAAGCAGACGCAGGTTTACCCCCACAGGAACCGCTATTAGTGTTGGGTCCTTTGTTCTCACCTCGCCCTGTAAATTGGAACAGTTAAAATCGAATTAATGATCTATATACAGTCTTCAGTATGGATCCTTTGCCGGCTGCGTTGGGGCCCTTGTGCCAATTGCAAGCTTGATTAAATCTGGCCACCCCTGCACAGAGTGTGGTGGTAGTGGGCTATACACTGTAGATTGAGGTGCAGAGCAATGGACTGAACAAATGTAAAGTCAGTATGGACATTGCAGACTAACCAGGATGGATAACTGAGTGGAATATTACTTGTGTAGGGGGATAACTCTAAATTTTGCTGATCAGCTCCTTGACTCGAGTTGACGTAACATGTTGGTGGAAATAAATGGGCTGCCATACACTTGACGTGTGGGAATGCAAACACACTTGAGTACCCCTGTAGGTGTGAACTAAGCCTAAGAACCAATTTTTAGGTTTTCATTGGTGTTCTTCCCCCCCCACCTACATTTCTGCTGGGAGAATTCATCCCTGTCCTGGAGGTCAACGTCCCCAGAACAGAAAGTGATGGAAAATCCAAAATTTTACATTTGTCACTGGATTAGGAATGGAGGGGAAGTGTATCAATGGGGACACCTCTTCCAGTGACAACCGTCTAAGAAGAGAATTCACTTTGGAGAGATTTCCTTTCATTTCCTGATGGGCCTCTGGAACAGAAAGCGAAGAAAAAAATTGCAAAAAAAAAATGATAGGCTGCGCCATTCTTTAAAAAAACAAAAAATTGGCCTTATATATACTTTATGTGAGTGAGTGAGAAACTTATATAGCGCAACACATGCAAACTGAATCGCCTCTGGGCGCTTGGTATCCATTCCCTGGGCCCTCAGAAGAGATGGGTCTTGATCTTTCTCCTGAAGGCCAGGTGGTTTACCTCCAATCGGATGCTGGTTGGTAGAGCGTTCCATAGTCTGGGTCCTTATGTGGTCTATTTTGTTTTTTTAAATGCTGCTCGAATGTCCAAGCATAACCTGTCTAATATGTTTATTTCCCATGATCGTCAGCTCCTTCTATTGACCATAATGTGGTATTTTCCTGAAATACTTTAATCGTAATAATACCACATTATAGCCACAAGATGGAGCCGATGACCATAGGAAAGAAACATATTGGACCCATTATAGGGATTATTTGTGATTTTTTTTTTTTTTTAGACACCTTAGTGTAAAACATGCTTATTTTTAGGCAGCGACGTTGACCCTGGACCATTGTAGTTCAGCTATCATTTCCGAGAAGGAGGGAGTCGGCAAGAGGTTTTTATCGGAGAACCGGGCAATGTGCGAAGCCCAAGGACAGATGATGCAAGAATGGAGGTAAGAAGGAAAACTGTCACCTATTTTTGCCAGAATTTTCTCAGTTCCACAACTGAAAGAACGGAAACTCAATAAATGATAAGGGGGAAGGCCATGGACAGTAAGGTTGGGAGAAAGAAAGGGGCTAGATCCGTGGTTCTCAACCTTGCTAGTGCCGTGACCCCTTGATAACATTTCCCATGTTGTGGGGACCCCTAACAGTAAAATTTTCGTAGCGCGAGTTGTCAGGCAAGTCAAGTAATTTGCGCCCCTAACCCACGGACATTTAGCGCTCCCCGAGTCCCTTCCAATTGTACAGTATTAAAACCACTTATGGTGCATTTTAGGATATACCACTCTCTCTTCATTCTCCTTTCTTTCCCTTTTATCTTTCTCTATTGGCTGCAAAAAGGCTGGGAACGCGGTGCGGGCTTCAGGAACAGCCCAGGATTCGGTGACCCCTGGCAAATTGTCTTTTGACCCCCAAGGGGGTCCCGACCCCCAGGTTGAGAACCACTGGGCTAGATGATGATGGACATCCTCCAACCAGGATGAGGATGATCAAGTCAGATAGAGGCGGGCTTTATCTGACTTGATCTACCTTAGACCAGACAGTCAGAGACAATAAAAAAAAAAAAACAGCATTTAAGCCCCGGACCATTTGGCTAGCCAAAGACCAGAGGACTGTTTGCGATTCGGCGCTGCGTCGCTTTAACTGACAATTGCGCGGTCGTGCGACGTGGCTCCCAAACAAAATTGGCGTCCTTTTTTCCCTACAAATAGAGCTTTCTTTTGGTGGTATTTGATCACCTCTGCGGTTTTTATTTTTTGCGCTATAAAGAAAAATAGAGCGAAAATTTGGAAAAAAATGCAATATTTTTTACTTTTTGCTATAATAAATATCCCCAAAAAATGAAAAAAACATATTTTTTCCTCAGTTTAGGCCGATACGTATTCTTCTACATAATTTTGGTAAAAAAAAATCGCAATAAGCGTTTATTGATTGGTTTGCGCAAAAGTTATAGCATCTACAAAATAGGGGATAGTTTTATGGCATTTTTAATAATATTTTTTTTTCTACTAGTAATGGCGGCGATCAGCGATTTTTATCATGACTGCAAAATTATGGCGGACACACTTTTGACGCTGTTTTGGGACCATTGTCATTGATACAGCGATCAGTGCTATAAAAATGCACTGATTACTGTAAAAATCACACTGGAAGGGAAGGGGTTAACCTGGAGGGGGCGTTTGAAGGGGTTAAGTGTGTCCTAGGGAGTGATTCTAACTGTTAGCGGCGTGGCTATGAGTGACACGTCACTGATCACTGCTCCCGGCGAGCGGGAACAGACGTTCAGTGTCACTAGACAGAACGGGGAGATGCCTTGTTTACACCGGCCTCTCCCCGTTCTGCATCTCTGTGACCCGATCGCAGGACACCGGCGGACATCGAGGTCGTGGGTTCCGCGGGTGCGGTCACTGAGCTTGCACGAGTGGCGTACGCCTGGACCCTTAAAGTGGCGTATGTATACGTTACTCTGCCCAGCTGTGCCATTCTGCCGACGTATATGTGCAGGAGCCGGTCGTTAACCGGTTAAAGAGTAGTTTTCGCACACATTTACTGGTATCTTTACACTTTTCTTCATTCACCCCCCCCCCCCCCCCCCCATTTTCTTTTTTTATTCAAAGACTTTGGAATCCGCACCATGTTCTGCAGCTGGGCGGGATTAAGGCGTCTCCTTCTCATCCACACCTACCAGCGGGCCATTTTAAAGGATGTCTACGTAACCTTATCATCAATAAGCAGGTGAGTGAGGTAGTGCTGAAAACCATCCTTTGACCACTGAAACGATACAAAAATGTATACAGTGGAACCTCTGTTTACGAGTAACGTGGTTAACGAGCATTTTGAAAGACGGGCAACTTTTTAAAAAAAAAAATCTGACTCGGTTTGCGAGTGTTGTCTCTCAATACGAGCAGAATTCAAGCTAATGGGGCCTGCAGTACCGCACTTGGCCTGAGGTGGGGGGCGCCAAAGCCGATCGGAAATAGTTGGAAATACTCCGTTCCTGGGTGTTTCCGAGCCTTTCCGAGCTGTAGGGTTGCCAACCGTCAGTAAATTTACAAACCGTTTGCAAAATCTGTAAATTTTTTGCATGTGTCCATAAATGTCCATTTCGGACATACAGGGCCGGATTCAGAAAGAGATACGACGGCGTATCTCCGAGTCCGGCCGGTCGTATCTATGCGACTGATTCATAGAATCAGGTTCCGCATAGATATCCCTAAGATCCGACAGGTGTAAGTGTCTTACACCGTCAGATCTTAGGCTGCAATTTCAGGCTGGCCGTTAGGTGGCGCTTCCGTATGTTTTACGCAAGGAATATGCAAATGAGGAGTTACGCCGATTCAGAAACGAACGACCGCCCGACGCTTTTTTTTTTACGTCGTTTGCGTTCTGCTTTTTCCGGCGTATAGTTACCCCTGCTATATGAGGCGTAGCTAATGTTAAGTATGGCCGTCGTTCCCGCGCCGAGTTTTGAAATTTTACGTCGTTTGCGTAAGTCGTTCGCGAATACGGCTGGACGTAATTTACGTTCACGTCGAAACCAATGACGTCCTTGCGATGTCATTTAGAGCAATGCACACTGGGATATTTTACGGACGGCGCATGCGCCGTTCAAATTTTTTTTTTAAAAACGTGGGGTCAAGACAAATTTAAATAATACACGCCCCCAACATCCCCATTTGAATTACGCGGCCTTACGCCGCAACACATACGTTACGCCGCCGTAACTAAGGGCGCAAGTTCTTTCTGAATAAAGAACTTGCGCCCAAAGTTAGAGCGGTGTAACGTATCGGAGATACATTACGCCCGCAGAAAGATGCGCTCAGGTATCTGAATCCGGCCCACAGACTACACGTCCATAATGGACAGATGCAAAAATTATGGATTTTGCAAACTGTAAATTTACTGAAAGTTGGCAACCCTGTCGAGCTGTCCCCTTACCTTTCCGAGTGTTACCGAGACTCTCTGGCGCCCCCCACCTCTGGCCACATGTGGTATTGCATGCCATTAAAGTCAATGAAGAACAAATTATTTTCGTTTCCATTGACTTCTATGGGGAAACTCGCTTTGATATGCGAGTGCTTTGGATAACAAGCATTCTCCTGGAACGGATTATTCTCGTAATCAGAGGTTCCACTGTATGCTAATTTATAAAATATCACTGTCTGAACATGTGTCCTTTATCTATCTATTTATTTACATGGCTAATAACCAAGATGTTTGACTTCGGTGCCCCCCTGGAATCCGTTAACAGCTCTGTGGGTTGCACATTGTGTGATGTCATCGGCTCACATTCTGCTCCTTGTGAGACTCCAGCGCGGTGTAGCGGAGATGCCGGCGCCTCCAACTGTGGCTGCCTTCCTGGTGACAATAGACATGAATGTGAAAGAGGTATTGTATTGGTGATGTGCCCATACAATGGAGGAAAAGGCGTGTGTTAGATATGCCAATACAGTACAACCTTGGTTTGAGAGTAACTTGGTTTGAGAGCGTTTTGCAAGACAAGCTAAATTTTTAAATACATTTTGCCTTGATATACAAGCGATGTCTTGATATAAGAGTAGCGTCATGTCACCACTGGGTATAAAAGAGAAGAGAGGAGCCTCTAAGTGTAGCAATAAAAGGATTTTTGTACTCACCGTAAAATCCATTTCTCTTTCGTTCATAGACGGACACAGCCTTCATTGACCTTAGGGTTATGCTTCTTCCTACCAGGAGATTTACTCCTGGTAGGAAGAAGCATAACCCTGAGGTCAATGAAGGCTGTGTCCGTCTATGAACGAAAGAGAAATGGTTACATTTAATGAAGGTACAATTTTCAGCACCATATTGCTACACTTAGGAGGCGCCTCTGTTCTCTTTTATACTCTGAAGCTCCTGCTGGATTTTGCTTCTCATCCCCTTGTGGAGGCTTCCATTTGTGGATGGACATTTTATGGTTACACAACCAATCACATTGCTATAATCTTTTTATATAGACTATAAACGGAAGGACTTATGAATAAATGGTTGTGGAACGAATCATCTGAGTTTCCATTATTTCTTATGGGGAAATTCGCTTTGATATACAAGTGCTTTGGATTACAAGCATGTTACTGGAACGAATTATACTCGCAATCCAAGGTTTTACTGTATAATCCAGATGCTTCATACTGTGTCTTCCTTGTATTAATTTCGTAAATCTCCCACGGTTCCCATATCCCACGCTGTCGTTTCTTGTTATGCATTTTGGCTACTTATTATTATTTTGCCAAATAGTTATTTTTCTTCTTTGATATTGACTGAATCCTGCAGATGATACAGAACACCTCTTCCAGCCCGGAGGCTTAATACAATACAGGTTCCCTCACGTGTTTCACCCACAAAGGACGCATTTTCAGGCAATGGTGAGAACGCGTCAGTCTCACAGCACAATCCTCGGCCTGTTCTCCAGAGACAGAAGCGAGTACATTCTTCTGCAGGTAGGTGGAGGAAGAAGAAGACTTCCCCAATAGTAGTTCTGATCTCCGAATGCATTGTGCTTGCCATTGATTTTTTAGAAACAGGGCCAGGGCTGTTGTTCTGGAGATTTAGGTACAGTGGGGCAAAAAGGTATTTAGTGTCCATCTGCAGCCTCAATGCAGCCTATGTGTCCATTTGCAGCCTCAATGCAGCCTATGGGCCAGATTCACGTAGCTCAGCGGATCTATAGATCTGCTCGATCTACGTGAATTAAGATCCGTTCCCGCAAGTTTAGGAGGCAAGTGGCTAATTCACAAACCACTTACCTCCAAACTTGCGACGGCGGATCCTAAATCCCCCGGCGGAATTCTAATTCCGCGGCTAGGGGAGTGTACTATTTAAATCAGGCACGTTCCCGCGCCGATTTAAATGCGCAGGCGCCGTCCGCGAAATTTCCCGGCGTGCATTGCTCCCACTGACGTCGCTAGGACGTCAGTGGTTTCGACGCTTACGTAAACGACGTCCGTCCGTATTCGAGAACGACTTACGCAAACGACGTTAAATTCAAATTCGACACGGGAACGACGGCTATACTTAACATTGGCTGCACCTGATAAAAGAAGGGGTAAGTATACGCCGGGAAAGCCGCTACGGAAACATTGTAAGAAGACTGCGTCGGGTCCGCGTACGTTCGTGAATTTGCGTATCTCGCTGATTTACATATTATTTATCGTAAATCAGCGGGAACGCCCCCGGCGCCATTTTTAAATTGAAAAAAAGATCCGACAGTGTAACACAGTGTAACACTGTCGGATCTAAGCCCTATCTATGCGTAACTGATTCTATGAATCAGGCGCATAGATAGGACCAGTTTACGTCAGAGATACGATGGTGTATCTGTAGATAATACACCGTCGTATCTCTTTGTGAATCTGGCCCTATGTGTCCATCTGCAGCCTCAATGCAGCCTATGGGCCAGATCCACGTAGCGGATCGTATTTTTATGCAGGCGTATCCTAGTAACGATACGCCGCCGCAACTTTGAGAGGCAAATGCTGTATTCACAAAGTATTTGCCTCTTAAGTTACGGCGGCGTAGCGTAATTCTCCCGGCGCAAGGGCGCACAATTCAAATCTATGTGATGGGGGCGTTTTTTATGTTAATACGTAGTGACCTGACGTAAATTAAGTTTTTTTTTACGGCGCATGCGCCGTCCGTGGGGGTATCCCAGTGCGCATGCTCGAAATTAAACCGGAACAAACCAATGCTTACAACTGTGATGTCATTCTACGCAAATCCCTATTCGCGAATGACTTACACAAACAACGTAACATTTTCAAAATTCGAAGCGGGAACGACGGCCATACTTAACATAGGATACGCCTCATATAGCAGGGGTAACCATCCCCCGGAAAAAGCCAAACGCAAACGGCGTAAAAAAATTTGCCGGCCGGACTACGTTCGTGGATTGCCGTATCTAGCTAATTTGCATACTCGACGCGGAATTCGACGAAAACGCCACCTAGTGGTTAGCGGAAAAATGCACCTAAGATTCAACGGCGTACTAAGACGTACGCCAGTCTGATCGAGCCCAGATTCAGTCAATTCTTGTTTTGTAGATACAAAACAAAGATACGACGTGGGAACTTTTAAATTACGCTGCGTATCAATAGATACGCCGGCATAATTCTTCTGTGGATCTGGCCCTATGTGTCCATCTGCAGCCTCAATGCAGCCTATGTGTCCATCTGCAGCCTCAATGCAGCCTATGTGTCCATCTGCAGCCTCAATGCAGCCTATGTGTCCATCTGCAGCCTCAATCCCGCCTATGTGTCCATCTGCAGCCTCAATGCAGCCTATGTGCCCATCTGCAGCCTCAATGCAGCCTATGTGTCCATCTGCAGCCTCAATGCAGCCTATGTGTCCATCTGCAGCCTCAATGCAGCCTATGCGTCCATCTGCAGCCTCAATGCAGCCTATGTGTCCATCTGCAGCCTCAATGCAGCCTATGTGTCCATCTGCAGCCTCAATGCAGCCTATGTGTCCATCTGCAGCCTCAATGCAGCCTATGTGCCCATCTGCAGCCTCATGCTTAGCATTAGAGATCACGTCAAGTTGAATGGGACTAACTTCTACTAGATCAACCTAGAAGACTAAGTGAAAGTGCGTCATGGCCATAGGGGGAACAGGGGTCCTTAGTTGGGGAAAGCGCTTGGAAGTCCTAATTGAGCATAGGATGCAAACTTAAAAAAACGTCACTGAAAACCCCATGTGAAAGCCAGATATATAAACAGCCGATGTTATATTTAAATCTTGACTTGTCCTACAAAAATCAAGCTTAGCCCCAGAGTAGGGTTGGTACATAAATTTAAATCCTTGCAACCATGTGTGCACCCTGAAAAATTCCTGGCAATGACACCTCCTGTTCCTTTTAAAATGTTGGCAAAGTTGTGGCAGTTTTTGATGGAAGCCATTTTTGCCTCCTTTCCAATAGGTGGTCCATGGCATCCTCACGGCTTCATATAATATTGGCGATGGTGACTATGTAGTGAAACTCGCCGGCCACAGACTGGATTCTGGGGAGTGGTGTGAAGTCGGTTTGGAGCGGCTTCAGAATGAATTCACTTTGCGTATGAGCAGCGGATCAGAACGCGGTGAGGTCACGGTGGCGCACGGCACATACAAGGAAATTAAAGTGGATCCAAGCAGTGTTTTTCTAGGGAGCGGCAAGATGGAAGAGCCAAGCTTCGAAGGTAAGATGCACAAACTGAATGAAGCATGGTTGGCCACAATGAATGCAACACCACCTAGGGTTAAGTTTCAAACTGAGAACCTGGAGTGTATTTATATATATACACTCTTTGAAGCTGAACTCCATTTACTGATGTAATAAATACAGAGATAACCAATGTGTGTCTTTTATGTTTACGGCTCTAAAGTATACAGGGTGGGCCATTTATATGGATACACCTTAATAAAATGGGAATGGTTGGTGATATTAACTTCCTGTTTGTAGCACATTGGTATATGTAAGGGGGGAAACTTTTCAAGATGGGTGGTGACCATGGTGGCCATTTTGAATCCAACTTTTGTTTTTGCTGTATCCATATAAATGGCCCACCCTGTAGTATTCTTTTTCTTTCTTGCTAAGCTTGCTATGGGGGCACCCAAGCCGAGTCACAGCTCCCTGTGTCCATTCAGACACTGAGCCGTGGCCCGGCCCCGCCCCCTCTCTCTCCTGACTTAGTAATTTATTTTGATTGACAACAGTGGGAGCCAATGGCGCGCTGCTGTGTCTCAACCAATCTAGAGGCCGAGACATTGCTGGACAGAGATGGGGCTCAGGTAAGTATTACGGGGGGTGCTGCACACATAAGGCTATTTATCTTCATGCACAGAATGCATGAAGATAAAAAAAAAAAAAACTCTGACCAGTGGTGCCCCCCCCCCATCCATGCGTCCGACCCCATAATCTACATTTGACATTTGCGGCACCGGACGATCTAATAGGCTTCAGAAAAGGGGTAGGCACTGCGCTCTGAGCCCATCCAGATGTGTGAGAATAGCGAATAAATATTCGCTATTCTCACACTGATCCTACGCCCGGCCAATCAGGAAGCGTGTCGTGAAACCTGTCACCTGATTCGCTGAAAGGACAGGTGATCCTATTGGAGGAGTTGCCCACCCAGAAACTAGATGGGGTAAGTGCTGAGTTGACCGACCGACTGCGAGCCCTCGGGTGGGGGGGGGGGGTTGTGCGGGTGAGCCCCCCATGATTTTTTTAAGTCATATCTCTGCTTAGTACTAAAACTGACTGAACATGGAAGAAACTATTAGATTCCTGCTAGGACGGAACTAACCAGCAAGGGAGGACAAAAGGTGTTCTGTAGCCCTAACATACTTCCTGTCCTAGGGTAACAATACTGCTCCTCCTTAGATACAGTAGAGTGAGTGAGCGTTGTTAGCCTCGGTCAGAAAGTGTATTACTGGTGGAACGACAGGTGAAAATAAAGTTTAAAAAAAAATAAAGAAAGATGACGTGGTGTACGTAACACACGCACGTCTGAGGGAGGAGCCGGCCGCGCCACGGATCCGACAGCGCTTCGGGAGATGGGAGGACAGAGACCCGGAGGGGGCCCAGTGTTTGCGGATGCACCGCACAGAGGAAGCCCACCGAGCGGATAGTCCATCCATACCGCGGAGTCCACCTGCCGTCTCCGCTCTCCGGTAGAGGACCGCCTTCCGTTGCCCCCCACTTACCCCCATGAGACTGCGGGCAAGGTAAGGTACGGGGAGGAGTAGGGAAGCCCCCCCCTAAGGCGCGGGGGCGGCCCCCCCTCTCCCCGCTGTACACACTGACTTCAGCTGATCAGACCAGGAATCAGAGGATTGAATCTGCAGCACGCAGCAGAACTGGTAACATGTAGCCCTCATTTGAATCTGCTTTTGCTTGCTTGCTGATTTTTGCCTCATGCGTTTGTGGTTCTCGCTCTTGCTCACTAGGAGTTCTAGATATATGAACTGTACCAGGCAAGGAGAGTAACCTCGCCATATAAATCGCATACCCCGAGCCTTTGAGGTTGGCTAAATAAGCGCAGAGAGGGAACTATTTTAAGCGAGTCCACGTGTAATTTGGTACTCCCATTTATCCCAGAGGGACACTCATCGTTAATGATGCTCACACTTGCTTTTTGCAACCGAATGTACACGTACTGGCAGTGGAATTAAAGCTTCCTTGAGTTGACTGTCCCCCACACGGTGGACATATACCCTGGCGGACTAGTAGAAAAGCAGTTGATTCTGCGTCTGACTTTTTAATTCAGCTGGTATATGCTTTAACTTACTATATGTGCATGGTTCTGTATTGTATTAATGCATCCAGGAGGTGATTGTCTTACATACTGCGGTTACTTCCCCTGGCGGACTTGTAAAAAAAAAAAGGCAGCAGACTTTGCTCTTGTCTACTAGTACGTGCTCTATCTAACTATTTGTGCCCATGTCGGTTCAGAATTAATGCATCCACGAGCTGACTGTCTTACATTATGCGGATACCTACCTTGGCGGACTAGCAGAAAGTATTAGATTCTGCGTCTGATCCTACAAACGGGTCTGCGCAGGCCTTATTTAATTCTATGGTTTTCTTTCTCTATGGGAATTATTGCATCCATAAACTGTCTTTCATACCGTGGACACTTAACTTGGTAGCGAACTCGAAAAGCTCGAGATCTTGCTCCTGACCCTACAAATCATAGCTAAAAACCCAAGAAGGGACAAGCCCCGAATCTTCGGGAGTCACCAGAGGGGACGTCTAGCAATATATCCCATTTTATTGGGTAAGGGGAGGAAACCTGCCCAAAATAGGATAAGAGGCATCCTACTAAACAACAAACTAATTTCGTCAAGACCCCAAGCCCTCAGCCCACACACTTCGCAAACTTAGGAGGGGTGTTACCTGCAACTTGAAAGTACATAGATTTGACGTCTAAAAAAAAAAAAAAAAAAAAAGTAGGGGGTTCAATTACGACCCACTCCATCGGCCTTCTGCCTAATGAAAGACGCAAGGCTCTCGGTAGGGGCAGGACTCTTAGCAAAGCCTTAATCGCATCAGGGGCAGGCGGGTTCCTTCCAGTGGGCGAGCAACCCACTCGGTTGAAATCAAGCACTGTACAAACGGATAAACTCCCTGACCTTTCCTTAAACTTTGGATTACATCAGGGGTTAATTAATACCCCCGAAACTTCCTTAAAGTGTCCCCAAGGGCGTGTTAAAAAAAAAAAAAAAACCTTACCTTAAAAAAAAAAAAAAAAAAGGGAGGGGGGGAGCATAGCTCTCCTTCCCCCCCTTCAAACTGGGAAAACGCATTAGAGCGATAAAGAAACACAATATGAACAGATCAACAAGGGGCACCGCCCCTAAAATCCCTAAAGACACTGCCACGACCAGCACGATTAGACACTACATGACGTCGGAAGGCAGCGCGAAGAGCCCAGGCTCGGTTAAAAAAACAGAAAAAACGGGGACAAATAAAAAGGGAACAGGGGGGGCGGAAACCCCGAGTGCGGATACGTCAGTCGAACTCGAACAAGTAACAGGCCAAATGGAAGACCTCTGCTCGGACTCTCATATCCCCTCTAAGGGAGAAATGGACACTATGCTCAGGAGATTGGAGAATGTAATAAGACAGGAAATTAGCACTTTAAGAACGGATCTATTTCATACGTTAGAACGGGTGGAGGAAGCCGAGAAAAAGATTGGAAAGCAGGATCTTGTAATCAAGGAACTCAATAACCAACATCTAATTATGAAACAAAACCAGAGGCTGTTGCAATACCGACTGGAAGATTATGAGAACCGTAACAGAAGGCAAAATTTAAGGCTTAGGGCGGTTAGGGAAGAGAAGGGGGAAGACCTGAGGAAAATTCTCAACGACTTGTTCCTCCCCCTCCTAAACAACGGGAGGGAAGGCCCCTTAAAAATAGAACGAGTACACCGAGTGGGAAAGGCCAGGGAGGGAGGAAGCAAATGGGAAAGGGATATAATCGTTAGGTTCAGGCACTTCGAAGACAAAGAAGAAATATGGCAGAAATTGAGAAGAAAGCCCCCCTTATTATTTGAGGGGACGGAGATTCAGATCTACACAGACTTGGCCTGGGAAACCCTGTCTAGAAGAAAGCATTTAAAACCCTTACTGGAACAGATGCGTAAATCTAACATTACCTATCAATGGGGGTTCCCAGCCTGCCTGATTGGATACAAAGAGGGAGTGTCAGCTAAACTAACATTCCCGGAAGATCTGGGGGGGTTCTGTCACAAATTGGACATCCCGGTGATCGATTTACCTGGATGGGTGGAATAGCGATTAGAAAATAGCTACCCCCAGAGGGGGCTTTCAGAAATGGGAATAGAGAGACGGGGGGGGTGGGGGGGGGACGGAGGGCGGGGGACTAGATAGGGAAACAAGGCGTGGCGGATCTGTATCCCCACACACATAAGATCGAGCCACCGGGGAATTCCGGTGGGACAGCGTGTGGGAGGGGCGCGGGGGGTTACACCTCATCCAAAAGAACCAACGGGTAGGGGGTACCGAGGATCCCTATGGTTCAGAGGCGATGTACTGGCCTAGGCAAGGGGAGGGGAGGGGGAGACGGGGGGGTGGGTTTTGGAGGGGGAGAGAACTCTCCCCCCCTCCAAAATAGGGAGGGAAACGGGAATATGGCTCCCAAGGGATCTATTAGAAAGGTCAGCATGTATAAGGCCACGACCAATGCAATAGGAAATGACAGAGGTTAAATTTTTATCCTATAACGTAAAGGGTTTAAATTCAGCGGTCAAAAGACTAAAAGTTCTGGGTGAGATTGAACAACTTAGAGCGGATGTGGTATTTATTCAAGAATCCCATTTGACCATAGATGCAAATATTAAGCTATATTCCCCGGCGTACCCCACTTGGTTTTACGGCGACTCTATCTCAAAACGAGCAAGAGGTGTGGCGATCGGGTTTTCAAGAGGTCTAGGATTTACGCTTGAGGCGAGGCTAACGGACCCAGAGGGGAGATTCCTATTTCTCAAAATAAAGCTAGATAACATTACATACACGCTAGCAAATATATACGCTCCAAACATACACCCAATTAAATACTTAGGCAAAATACTAGGAAAACTGAACAATTTCGCCGAAGGACATACAATCCTGATGGGGGATCTAAACTTTGTTCTCAATCCCACAGAAGACAGTACGTTCCGTGGGAAGGCGACAAAAATAGAGCAACTTCAGAGAATTAAACATAAGTTACATGATTGTCAACTAGTAGACGTTTGGCGGAGTTTCCATCCAAACGAACATGATTATACATTTTTCTCCCCCCCCCACGGAACGTACTCTAGAATAGACTACATCTTAGTGGATCATGGGCTGCTTGACTCTATAATAGACACAGAAATTGGAATCATGACGGTGTCAGACCATGCTCCAATAACAATGAAAATCATACTATCTACACAAAAGAAACAGCGGCCGCTGTGGCGACTAGACGACAGCCTGATCCGAGATGAAGAAGGGGCAAGTAGGGTGGAGGCCGAACTGGAAAAATTCTTCCTCATCAATGATACAGTAGGGATTTCCAGTGCAATCTTGTGGGAGACGCATAAAGCATACATAAGGGGAATACTAATCGCGGAGGGGGCTAAAAAAAAAGTAGAAAGGAAAAGTAAAACCATTGCCCTTCGGAAAGAGATAGAGACCCTCGAACGCAATCATAAAGAGCATAGATTAAAAGAAACCTACCAAAATTTAACCCTGAAAAGAGAGGCACTGAAGGATATTGCGGACCAGGAAGTGAGGTACAAACTAAACTGCATCTCTAAGGAGAGGTACATATGGGGAAATAAACCAAGTAAGCTTCTAGCCAAAATGGCCCAAAAAAAGAAAACTAGGAATTACATTGAAAAAATTAAAGGGAAAAACGGAAATTTGGTGTACGCAACCAGTGAAATTGCGGTCAGCTTTAAAAAATATTATGAGGACCTATATACAATAAAACAGTTTGGCTGGCAGAAAGGGGAAAGGGAGGAAGAGACTAGAGACTTCATTGCTAAGGCGGGTCTCCCTAGATTGGATGAGACGGCAAGTCTGAACATGGATGGCCCCATAACGGAGGCAGAAATTAAAACAGCTTTAAACTCTATCGCGTGCGGTAAGAGTCCGGGCCCGGACGGATTCTCTACAATGTACTATAAGAAATTTAGTAATATATTGATTCCAAGGCTGTGCAAATATTTTAACGGGTTAGGATCGGAATTTGAAACCAGCAGGGAAGCCACGGCGGCCGTGATTACGTTAATTTTAAAAGAGGGGAAAGACAGCTCTCTCTGTTCAGGGTACAGACCCATTTCTCTGTTAAATACAGACATCAAGCTGTTTGCAAAAATTTTGGCGGGACGCTTGAAGGGGGTTATGCACTCGTTGGTGCACCCTGACCAAGTGGGTTTTGTCCCCAACAGAGAGGGCAAAGATAATAGCCTTAGGGCAATCCTTTTGCTACAGACCATCAGGCAAAATGAGACCCCCGGTCTGCTCCTGTCAGTTGACGCTGAAAAAGCCTTTGACAGGGTAGACTGGGGGCTCATGAAGGAGACCCTCACTGCCATGGGGATAGGAGGCAGGATGTCCCGTTGGATTAAAACACTTTACCTCCATCCCACCGCAAAAATTAAAATAAACGGGACACTCTCGGAATCATTCGAGATGAAAAATGGGACTAGGCAGGGGTGTCCCCTGTCCCCTCTTCTTTTTATTTTATCATTGGAGCCATTATTGGCTACTATCCGTAAGGATTCTGACATCAACGGAGTAAGAGTAGACGGGGAGGAACATAAATTATCGGCCTTTGCCGATGATATATTATTTTATGTTACCAATCCGGTCAAATCCATCCCAAAGCTCTCTAAAGTTTTGAAATATTACGGTGCTATCTCTAACTTTAAAATCAACGTCACCAAATCAGAAATTTTGAACATCAATCTAAATAAAAGAGAGATAGGAGCAGTAAAGGAAGTATGCGCATATCCTTGGACTAAAGAACTAAAGTACTTGGGTATTAAACTTGCAAACACAGTACAGAAGATGTATAAAATAAATTACGTCCCTTTATTAAACGAGATTAAGAAAGAATTAAAAAATATAGTAAATAAACCAATTTCATGGATAGGTCGCATCAATATGTTGAAGATGGTGGTAGTCCCTAAAATTCTTTATAAATTTTTATTGGTTCCAATTGCCCTCCCACAGCAATTTCTGAGCATTCTTAACACCCTGCTACTAAATTATGTATGGAAAAACAGGAAGCATAGAATATCCCTTTCCATATTAAAACAGGGAAAGATGCAGGGCGGGCTGGCGGCTCCAGACATCAAAAGCTATTATAAAGCGGCGGTTCTATCCCGGGCGGTCGAATGGGCCCGGAACAGACCAGATAAAAGATGGGTACAAATTGAGAAAGCGTCAACTAGCAAATATTTGAATAATATCATATGGATCCCTGGACAATATAGAGCATTAGAGCACAAAACACAGGACATTACACGACTCACTTTAAGAATGTGGGATAGGACTCAGGCACAATTAGAGGGGAAATTTAATTCCCCCCTAATGAATTTAAAAGAAAATCCGTTTTTTGCACCGGGGGAAAACAAAATAGGAGGGAATTGGATTAGGGAAGACACTGTGCACTTAGGAGATATTATTAAAAATGGTGACATAATGACCTACGGAGATTTGAAAGCCAAAACGGACTATTGGAATCTTGATAGGTGGCATTATTCCCAATTACATCACTTTGTGCAGCACCTCCCCCGCCCATTACGGACGGAGGCGGAGCTGACCCCACTGGAGAGGATTTGTAAATCGAAGAATTCAAAGGGCACAATCACTAAACTTTACGGGATACTGGTTAAGATAGGGTTTCGGGGAGAAGCACCTTTTATAGAGAAATGGGAAAGACAGTTAGGAAGCACTAGAGGGACAAATTCCTTTCAGAGGATTATTCAACTAACCCACTTTTCCGCAATAGATGTGCGCACTGCCGAAGCAAATTATAAGTGCCTTTCAGGGTGGTACATAACTCCTGACAAAGCCAATAAATTTAAAGCAAACCAGCCCGCTGAGTGCTGGAGGGGCTGTTCAGAAATAGGCACGATGGCCCATCTATGGTGGCTATGCCCAAAAATTCAAAACTACTGGGACACAATACTGAGCCAAATCAAGGTTATAACGGGGGAGGAGATAAAGAAAGACCCCTGGGTCGTGCTCTTTCATGGCGGTCCGGAAGGGGTAAAAAAATACAAGCAGTCGTTACTTCCCCATCTCTTAAACGCAGCCAAGAGACTTATCCCTAAAAAGTGGCAGGAGAAGGAATGCCCACAAGTCTGGAACTGGATAGACGAAGTGGAGGAAACGTACAGGTTAGAAGAACTAAAGGACAGCTACCTGGAAAGGAACAGTGAATACAGGGAGAAATGGGCAAAATGGAAGGAATACAAAAAAACATGGAGCTATGCGGAGAGAGTCAGGGTTCGTTAGGAACTAGAAACGCAAAAGTGGGCGCAAATCCTCTAGCTCCTCCTCGTTTGTACTTTTCCGAGGTTGTATTTGGATCTCTCTTAGAGCGTTGCGAAAATATAGCTGCTTTTGCTGAACTGGCTAGGAGACATCTTAGAGGGGAACAGGACGAGATCCCTGGGAGCCATTAGGGGAGGGGGGAGGGGAAAAAAAAAAAAAAAAAAAAGGAGTTTGGTTAATTTGTTTTGGGTTCGACCTGCCTTAATGGGGGTTGTAGGGGAGGTAATTACGGTCATGGCATTTTTGCCCCAATGGTTGGTTGACAGAGAAACCGAAATTCTAATGATTTATCAAAAAAAAAAAAAAAAAAAAAAACGCAGAAGAAATACCACACATGATGCAAACCACAAATTGAGACGTAAGAAGCATCAAATTATGAGCTGGTCTCTAGAATTTGGTTAAAAAAAAAGCTGAGGTGGTTAAAAAAAAAAAAAAAAAAAAAAAAAAAATAAAGCTACTGCAGCCACCACATCTAAAAGCTTGCAAGTCAAAGTATATTACATTTTAGTTTCGGAGTTTGGATACACTTTTAGGTGTCTTCTTTTCTTTAGTCTGCATTGACAGTGGAAACTGATGATTTGCACTCAATGTCAATAGGTTGCATGAAGGACGTTAGACTGAATGGCTACAGACTGCCCATGGAAAACCAGTCCAGCTCTCCAGTGACCACGGTTAGGAAGCAAGGAGTGAGCAGAGGTTGTACCTCCGACATCTGCAGGAGCGCTCCTTGTAGCCGCGGCTTTGTCTGCACTGACATGTGGATGCTACATGAATGCAGGTAAGAAAGACAATCTTCTACAGGACCTGCAACTGGCAAGGCAGGCGTGCTTCATTGGCTTCCTGCGTTGTAGGAGGGTGAACCTGGCAGACGAGTAAAATAGAAGCCGACACTGCATACCTTTTTTTTTGCAAAAGGCAACGTTTTTTTCTTGGTACACTGTTTGGAATCCGGACATTTACTAACAATGTAAACTGTAAGTTAAAAAGGGGAGTCCACAAAGAGGCATGCACCTCATTGGACCTAAGCCAGAAGGAGGGAGCCGATCTGCTGACATAATTTGCTGAAGTCCGGTCGCACGGACATACAGTTGGGTATGCACTTTGGATCAGCAATGCTCCTTTTTTTTACCATAAAGTGCCAAGAAATTCAATGATCAAGGTCATTACGTTCTTTAACCAGTAATGTTTAAGTAATGCTGGTAAAAATAACTATAATTGTTTCCTTCAGCCATTAATATGATCTATTATTATGTTACTAGATATAAACCCGTCCTCTGGTGGTGGGGTTTAATGGTGTGGCAAGGCTCGCTGCAGGATTTTCCTGGGAAGCCGGAATGGCTTGATGGCACACCCCTAGTGGGCAGGTCCTTGATAACACCCCCCCCCCAAGGAGCAGGTCCTTGATAACACCCCCCCCCAAGGAGCAGGTCATTGATAACATTCCCCCCAAGGAGTAGGTCATTGATGACACCCCCCAGGGAGCAGGTTATTGATGACACACCCCTAGTCGGCAGGTCCTTGATGACAAACCCCAATGAGCAGGCCCTTGATGATGCACCCCCAAGGAGCAGGTCATTGATGACACACCCCCAGGGCACAGGTCCTTGATGATACACCCCCCAAAGAGCAGGTCCTTGATGACCCCCCAGGGAGCAGGTTCTTTATGACACAACCCTAGAGAGCAGGTCCTTGATGATACACCCACAGGAAGCAGGTTCTTTATGACACACCCCTAGTGGGAAACTCCTTGATGACACACCCCCAGGGAGCAGGTCCTTAATGACACCCCCCCAGGGAGCAGGTCTTTGATGAGACACCCCCAGGGCGCAGGTCATTGATGACACACCCCCAGGGCGCAGGTCATTGACACACCCCCAGGGAGCAGGTCATTGATGACACACCCCCAGGGAGCAGGTCATTGATGACACACCCCCAGGGAGCAGGTTCTTATGACACACCCCTAGTCGGCAGGTCCTTGATGGCACACCCCCAGTGAGCAGGTAATTGATGACACTTTATGGTCAAAAAAGGAGCATTACTGATCCAAAGTGCATACCCAATTGTACACCCCCCAAAGAGCAGGTCCTTGATTCCCTAGCTCACAGAGACAGGGTTGTCATTCAACCCGAAAGAGGATTGGCACTGGAGGACTGGAGCCGTGAGTCTGCAGGGGACAGCACCTGAGGGGAGGGGAGGGTAATATTATTTATCCATTTATGATCACTTATGTATTTTGTCTCAAATAACACATTTTTTATTATTATTATTATTAATCATAATAAAAATAATAATTTATTTAAATCATTATATATTATTACTAGTTTATTTATTATTAGTTTATGTTTATTATTAGTATATGTAAGCCCATGTCTCTTTTTGGTATGTTTGTCAGCATTACTAACTATATACAATTTTCTTAAGAAAAGCTTTTTTTTTTTTTTTTTTTTTTTTTTTTTTAACTATTGCACTATATAAAGTCAGTTTACTGTAAAAAAAAAAAAAAAGTGTAAAATGTAAAACTCTGCTGGGTGTAATAAGATGTCCGCTTACCCCCTTCCCAGTGTATCCTTACTATGGACGAGTGCAGGGTATAGCAAGATGGTGGTGATGAAACTGACGGGTCGCCATATCTGACGAAACACTGGTCACTGTTTTACACAATGGCACTTTTCACTTCCCCTCTCCACTTCCGTCCTCACTTGACTTTGTTTGTTGTGTCACTTTCTCCTTTTTGTTGATGTACACTTTTTCACGTTTGACTGGTAGGTCCTCGGGCCTGCTCTGAACGTCTTGGGAGGGGGTGGACATGGCCTTCTGGCTTAGTTCGCCCTCTCTCATGGGGTCTCCCTTTGGGGGAGCCCCACCTAGTACTCGGGTGGGCCTGTCTCGGCAGACCTTCCAAAGGATGGGGTCCGTCTGGTTTCAGCCAGATGGACCAAGTGAAGTACCTCAGTCCCCGTCTGGAGCCTAACGTCCCATCAGAGTCAAGGTCCTTCTCCTTGGAGGACTATGCAGGGCTTTTGATTTATTTATTAAAGTCCTTTAGCTGGAGTTTTGCTTTCAATTTGCCGACACACAATGCTAATCTTTTCCTGTCCTCCTCTGTAGCTGCCCCCCGGGGTACCTGTTGATAGAGAACATAACTGGCCAGTGGTGCCTGTATACCGTGTGCGCACAAAGCCCGTGCAAGTATGGCACCTGCATACCGCGATCGGATGCCGAGTTCTCCTGCCTCTGTGCCCAGGGATTCGCTGGCAGCAACTGCGATGTGGTCCTTTATACTCTGGATCCGGGATCTACGCTCAGCACTTTCCTCATCACCTGCATCGGCTCCACTGCTCTGATCGGTAATAATCAAAATGTGCACAAGTGTCTATTTCTCTGGTTACATTGGAACAAGATATAACAATATTATATCATTTGTTATGAAGCATGTAAGGGGTGGTGCCCAAAAAAGGTGGGTGGGGACTCCCCAAAACTCACAGGAGGACAGGAAGACCATTAAGCTCCACCTATAACTAAATGTGGGAGGACCCTTCTTTTAATATATGAAAGTTGATTGGATATTACAAATTGCAGTCTATGGGCCAGATCCACAAAGAAGTTACGCTGGTGTATCTATTGATACGCCGCGTAACTTCTAGGATGCTCCGTCGTATCTTTTTTCTGTATTCAGAAAACAATATACGCCGGAATTTTGCTAAGATCCGACTGGCGTAAGCCTCTTACGCCGTTGTATCTTAGTTGCATATTTACGCTGGCTGCTAGGTGGCGCTTCCGTAGATTTACACAAGGAATATGCAAATTAGGTAGATACGCCGATTCAGAAACGTCCGTCCGCCCAGCGCATTTTTTTACGTCGTTTACATAAGGCTTTTTCCGGCGTAAAGTTACCCCTGCTATATGAGGCGTATGCAATGTTAAGTATGGACGTCGGGCCACCGTCGAATTTTTTACGTTTTACGTCGTTTGCGTAAGTCGTTCGCGAATAGGGCTGTGCGTAAGTTACGTTCGCGTCTAAAGCATTGACAATTTGCGCCGTAATTTGGAGCATGCGCACTGGGATTCTTTCACGGACGGCGCATGCGCCGTTCGTAAAAAACGTCAAATACGTGGGGTCACGATTAGTTAGCATAGAACACGCCCCCAACCAGCCTCTTTTGAATTAGGCGGGCTTACGCCGCCCGATATACACTACGCCGCCGTAACTAAAGGCGTAACTTCTTTGTGAATACAGTACTCGCCTTTCTAAGTTACGGTGGCATAGCGTTTCTGAGATACGCTACGCCCGCCTAAAGATAGGCGCATGTACGTGGATCTGGCCCTATGTTTTTAGTATTTAAAGGCCAGTCCACAAGACTTTCGCAAAGTAGTTTTTCCAGAAGAGATCTAACTGGTGGCTCTTTAAATGCCCCGTCTTCCTCCACCACTTCTTACCCGTCCACCTAAGGTCAGTGCCTTGCCTGCCCATACCTCAGCCTGGCCTGGGATAGGAGATAAATGATTACCGACAGAGCAGATGTTACAATGTAACAGACAGAACATCGGATGACTTTGCATGTCTTCCTCCCTGCTGTAGCTCTGATTGTCGGCGCTGTACTTCTCTCCCGCTGCAAGAAGAAGAAAAGGATGAATGAGGGCGTCTATCATGTGTCCGCTTATCACGATGAAGTGGAGGACACCAGGCAGAACATCTTCCATTACAACGAGGAGGGAGGCGGTGAGGAGGATCAGGTGAGCTCATTAATATGTTCAAGTGATGAAGCCAAAAAAATTTCAATTGCACTGTGTATAGGGCAGGCACACTTTAAAGGAAGAGAGAAAAAGAGAGAGCAGATGGGTGAGAGAATGATTTGGGGGGGGGGGGCAGAAGAGGGTGAGACAGAGGAAAAAAGAGAAGGGGGAAGAGGGAGATTTGTGTGTTGGAGGAGGGGAGAGGAGGGGGAGAAAGAAAGAGAGGGGGGAGGAGAGGGAGGGAGATGGTGGAAACGGAGATGGTGGCAGAGGGAAACAGTGGAGAATCAGAGGAGGGAGAGGGAGACAGAGATGGTGGGAGAGGGAGACGTTGGAAAAGGAGATGGCGGAAGAAGGAAAAAGTGGAGGAAATGGTGTAAATGGTGAAGATTCAGAGGGGGAAAAGGGGGACAGTGGAGAGGGAGATGGTGGGAGAAGGAGATAGTGGAGGAGAGGGAGATGGTAGATTAGGAGATGCTGGGAGAGGGAGATGGAGACAGTGAGAGGTGAGAGAAAGTGGGGGGGGGGGGGGGAGAACACAGCGGAGGTTACAGTAGATGTCCCGGATTCACAAAGCACTTGCGCCGACGTATCTCAAGATACGCCACGTAAGTGCAAATATGCGCCGGCGTATCTGTGTGCCGGACCCACAAAGTAAGATACGCCTAAAAACAGGCTTCATCCCGCCGACGTAACTTGCCTACGCCAGCGTACGGTGGGCGCACATTTACGCTGGCCGCATGGTGGCGCTGCCATTGATTAGCCATTCAAATATGCAAATGAGGAAAATACAGCGATTCACGAACCTGCGCGCGCCTGACGCAGGCTACGAGAGGTGCGCGTAAGTTGTACGTCCGGCGTAAAGTAAAGCCCCATAAAGAAGGTGTAACCCAGCAGCAGACATGCAAAGGGCTGCACCAAGGAATACAAGCCGGCGTATTTTACTTTGGACGTGTGTCTGGATGGGCGTAGGTTACGTTCATGGCGTAGGCAGTGATCCGGCGTATCTTAGGCAGTTGTTCCGACGTGGATGTGAGCATGCGCACGGGGATGCGTCCACGTCACAACGTACTTGTCTGGCTCTCAAACCATCATTTGCATTGGGTCACGCCTCATTTGCATGGGTTTGCATGGGGCAAGCCCACTTCCACCTACGCCGGCCTGCGCCTTCGAAACCTACGCCACGCAGACGCAGCGTTGGGAGAACTGGCTTCCTGAATTCCATGCTTGCCTCTCTGTGCTGCCTCGGCGTAGCGTACATTGGTTTGCGCTACGGCGGCGTAATGTGCGCCCGCTCTCTGTGAATCCGGGCCGATGTCTTCTGCTCAATCTATATGGTAGTAATATAAAGTAATTGCAGAAGGTTTTCCTTAAGACACAAAAGTAATTTTGATAAAAGTGATTGGAAAGGCAGGCATAGAGAAGCCGAGCTGTGATAGGCTAGCAATGGGTTAAAAACGTTAACACGCAATCTCTTTTCCAGTCAAAATCAAAGTACATGATTCGTCGATCAGGTCTAATTACTGTGATTATTCCCCGCAGGACGCATTCAACATGACAGACCTCCACCTGTCTCTGCGGAACAGCCCGGTGCTCACTCTCGGCCGGAGGGCGAAGGATCGCCGCGTCCACAGCCCCCTGAGCTGCGACTACGAGCCGCCCGACATCCAGAAGGCTCCGCCAAGAGCGCCGGCGCCGAGGCTGAGCTGCTCCTTCACCAGCGGAGATTTCGGTCAGTACTTCTACGACGTCTGCCAGGACGCCGTCTACATGCACTCGTCCTGCGACAGCTTGAAGGTGTACGACACGGAGGGGGCCGGCTCCAGCGCCGGCAGCCTGAGCACGCTGGCCTCGTCCGGGGTGGAGTCGGACTTGGAGTACGAGGACGTGAAAGCTTGGGGGCCCAAATTTTACTATCTCAGTAAACTTTATTCCTACACGGAGGACGACGATTCGCAGTGAAGGGGGCGGGGACGGACCGCCGCGCCACATCCATGCAATGCCCCGTCTGCACAAATCTGACGTCACTACCGACACTTGTGATAAATTGCTAAAATGATTTGAAAAAAATAGCACAAACTTCAGTGCAGACGAGGCAAAACTTTTTTTTTTTTTTTTAGAAAGCCGCAGCATTGTTCGCTTGACCACAGAACTGACGCTCAAGAAAAGGGGCAAGGTGTTTCACTATCAATGCAAGGCTTACAAGCGCTGCAGGAACCTTCAGGAACTTTGTAAGTTGCGACAACCCATTCGGTGACCCCCTTAAAGTGTATGTCTAGTTTTGGATGGAGAGGGGAGGGATTAGAACTCCTCTTCAGGTTTTTACTGCTATCCGGGAATCCGTTTAAAGGTGACCTCCAGTCTTGTACCGGCTCCTCCGATGTGCTGAAATGGCTTACTCTCATTTCACTGCACACTGTGGGGACATCCAGCCTGGTTGTCCATTGGCCGCCCCTTCCATTCATTGGATTTCAATTTGTTTAATCATGGAAGCTTGGAATTGGGCAATAATTAGGGCGGTCTACGTGGCAAATCAAATACAGCCTGCCTAGAAGATCCTCCCTGCACCCGCCCTCTAACGCCGCTCACCAGCGTTTCTCGGGATTACCGTTTTTACCGGCACGCCCAGGGAAACAATCCCACGGTCACGTCACGTCACGACGTCACGTCACTTCCAGTCTAAAGTGAAAGCAAACAACTTTTTTTTTTAAAAGCTAAAGATCACATTTTTTTCATCTTTTGCTCTAATTCCCGCGTACACACGGTCAAAATTTCCGACCAAGAAAAGTTCGATGTGAGCTTTTGGTCGGAAATTCCGACCACGCATATGCTCCATCTGCCTTTTTTTGTCGGAATTTTCAAAAACAAAAATTTGAGTGCAGGTTCTCAAATTTTTCGACAAGAAAAGTTCTTGTCGGAAATTCCGATCTTCTGTATGCAATTCCAACGCGGAAAAAAAAAACACGCATGCTCAGAATCAAGCAGAAGAGCCAAACTGCTTATTGAACTTCATTGATCTCGGCTCGTCGTCCGTGTTGTACGTCACCGCGTTCCTGACGGTCGGAATTTGGTGTGACCGTGTGTATGCAACACAAGTTTGAGCCAACAGTTCCGTCAGAAAAAAAAATCCACGGTTTTCTTGCCGGATTTTCCGATCGTGTGTACGCGGCATTAGAGGCAGAGGAGAAATTTGGGGCCTTATAGACCCCAGATGTCTCCATAAAGAGATATAATATAATTAATAATATTAATTGGTATTTATTTATATATAATATATATATATATATATTATATATGTATTATAATTAATAATATTATTATTATAACTTATAATTATATTACATATCTAAAATATATAATATTATATATATAAAAAATGTTTGGGGTTCTAAGTAATTTTCGAGCAAAAAATACATATTTTTTTACTTGTAAACAAAAAGTGCCAGAAAAGGCAAGAAAGAAGGAAACAGGGAAGATAAAACCATAAGCAGATGAAACTTTAATGTCACGTTCTGTCCTGCAGACTGCGGTGTCACCAGAAAGGAAGTGTTAAAAATCTGCAATGGGGCCACCGGCAGAAATAAAAATCTGACGCGGTTTTACCCTTTACTACGCTACTAAAAAAAAGTTGTTGCTGTCGGAGATCGTCTCTCACTTCCTGTCTGGTACAACATTGTCAGCAGAACAGGAAGTGATAGTAAATGACTTACGTAGCCGCAGATGGTGGTAAAAACCTGACAGGGGTTCTAAAATTCTTCAATAAAAAAAAAACACACTTTGCCTAGGCAGACACTTTAAGACGTTTTTTTTGTAGTAATCATTTTATGTGTGTCTCACCCCTTTAAATAAGTGGGATAGGTGGAGGTCTGATATTGTGCTCTGATAGTGAATTCTTCTATTTAATGTGTTTGAGGACGTGGTTTCCTTTTTTTTTGTGGGAAGTGAATGGTTGGCATCGACTTAAAGTGAAACTCTGGATCTGTTGGGGCAAAAGAAAATCTCTTCCAGGTGAACTATACACATTGCAAAGATTGATTGCAGATTCTTACCTGCTGTCGTTCTGTAGATAAGCCGCTCTCCAGTGTACTTGCTGTACAGTGCAAAGCAGAGGGTCTGTCTCTTATGAAGACCCCTACATCTTTAAATTCTAACTCCAGCCAAACGTGTTTTATTTTTATTTATTTTTTGAGTTTTAGATTTTTGAGTGATTTTCTCTTATTTCCCGTGTCTGTGACACCTGAACAAGAAGTAGGGAGTGCGGGAGTCATCGGGACAGGAAGGAACGCACAGCAATATGAACTAGATGTGTGCACTGCGAAAAAAATTGGTTTGTTTTCGTTTAATTCGTTTTTTCGGGTCATTTGTTATGATCGCAATTCGTAAATTCAAAAAAAATTCCTAAATTCGAAAGTTCCTAAATTCGAAAGTTCCTAAATTCGAAAGTTCCTAAATTCGAAAGTTCCTAAATTCGAAAGTTCCTAAATTCGAAAGTTCCTAAATTCGAAAGTTCCTAAATTCGAAAGTTCCTAAATTCGAAAGTTCCTAAATTCGAAAGTTCCTAAATTCGAAAGTTCCTAAATTCGAAAGTTCCTAAATTCGAAAGTTCCTAAATTCGAAAGTTCCTAAATTCGAAAGTTCCTAAATTCGAAAGTTCCTAAATTCGAAAGTTCCTAAATTCGAAAGTTCCTAAATTCGAAAGTTCCTAAATTCGAAAGTTCCTAAATTCGAAAGTTCCTAAATTCGAAAGTTCCTAAATTCGAAAGTTCCTAAATTCGAAAGTTCCTAAATTCGAAAGTTCCTAAATTCGAAAGTTCCTAATTTTCTAATTTAGGAACTTTCTAATTTAGGAACTTTCTAATTTAGGAACTTTCTAATTTAGGAACTTTCTAATTTAGGAACTTTCTAATTTAGGAACTTTCTAATTTAGGAACTTTCTAATTTAGGAACTTTCTAATTTAGGAACTTTCTAATTTATGGATTTTCTAAATTCGAAAATTAGAAAATCCATAAATTCGAAAATTCCGAATTTAGGAACTTTCGAATTTATGGATTTTCGAATTTACGAATTGAGAAAATCCATAAATTTGAACATTCCTAAATTCGAAAATTCCTAAATTAGAAAATTAGAAAATCCATAAATTTGAACATTCCTAAATTCGAAAGTTCCTAATTTTCGAATTTAGGAATTTTTGAATTTAGAAAATCCATAAATTTGAACATTCATAAGATCGAAAATCCAAATGTAAATTTAATTTAATGGGATGCAAACTAATACAGGGGGTGGCTGCAATTTGATAATAAAAAATACAATTAAGTAAAAATAATAACAAATATTTACTTTAAATATTAGATATAATAAAACATTATATCTATAAATAAATGTAATGTAAATATAGATATAATGAAAGCAGGCTCCTGGGTTTAGTAACACTTTAAAAAAAAAATGTTTTAACTAAATAAATATCATTTTAATTTGGAAAGTAAATTAATGCTGGGGATGGATGCAATTTCATGTCATGCTCTGTGCACATTCATATAGGGGATTAAATGAATGAATTAAATTAATTTAAAGAGATGCAAATTAATAAACTTTAAATTAAATTAAATCCTAAATGTAATTTAACTAAAATAATAAATACAAATAATAAAAAATATTTACTTTAAATAAGTATTAAGTTTAAGAAAATATAAATTAAAATTAAATGTAAATTTTATTTAGTGGGATGCAAAATAATACAGGGGATGGCTGCAATTTGAGTAAAAATTCATAATAAATATTTACTTCAAATAAATATTAAATATAATAAAACATTCATTTTAAATTAAAGGTTAGGCCATTAAAGTGAATTATTTTTATTTATTTTTAGCAAAGATATTATCAAGTGAGGGTCTTTTACAAAGATATTGTCCATTTGCTCTAGATGGACACAGTTACAACGTCTCTTTTAAAGTGAACATAAACCTGAACAATGTATTTCTCCTATTGGCTGGCCGTTTGGTCTGGTAAATACACAGTTGGAAACATTTTGTCGTATCGCATTAAGATTTGCAAGCAGATAACTGTTGCTCTCGCCGCAAGTAAAGTCAAGGTTTGGACAGAACTTTAGCTGCCTGTATTGTGGGACTTCCTGATCGCCATTGGATGCTGTTTTCAGTGAAGGTGACCTCTGTGTGGTCGCTGGCAAGCTGAATCACATTAATGGTTTCTTGTATATCTTGGCAACTCCAATGCGAAGATATCCAAACTAGAATTTCCAGTTTTGACAAACTGTTCCCATTACAAAGCCAAATGATAGCATCGTACTTCCCTGATGAAATCTTTATAATGGAGATAATGGATTTTCTCAAACTTGTTCAACATAATTGGGTTTAGTGTAGATTGATGCCCACCATTGCTCAAAGCTCAAGAAACCCGTAGCAGCCTCTGGAGGAACCTATAGCTTCACAGATTCCTGGTTGAGAAAGGTAGAATAAAGTCCGGTGTACCCTTATATAGTAGCCAATGGAGAGTAACCCTTTTATATTAGTGGTCTGTTGAGAAGTGACCCCTTACATTGCTGGTCAGTGTAGAGGGGACATCTAACATTCAATGTCAGTGTGAAATTGCCCCCTTACATTGATGGTTAGTGTAGGAGATTGATGTCCACCATTGCTTAAAACTCAAGGAACATTTAGCAACCTCTGGCTCCATGGAACCCTGGTTGAGAAAGGTAGTGTACCCTTATCTAGTGGCCAATGGAGAGGAACCCCCTTTACAATAATGGTCTTTTGAGAAGTTCCCCCTTACATTGATGGGCAGTTTAGGAGATTGATGTTCACCATTGCTTAAAGCTCAAGGAACCTTTAGCAACCTCTGGAGGAACCTATGGCTCCATGGAACCCTGGTTGAGAAAGGTAGAGAAAGTCCAATGTACCCTTATCTAGTAGCCAATGGAGAGGCACCCTTTTACAATGATAGTCTCTTCAGAAGTGATCCCTTACAATGCTGGTCAGTGTAGAGGGGACATCTAACATTCGATGTCAGTATGAAAGTGCCCCCTTACATTGATGGTCGATTCAGTATGAAAGTGCCCCCTTACATTGATGGTCAATTCAGTATGGAAGTGCCCCCTTACATTGATGGTCAATTCAGTATGAAAGTGCCCCCTTACATTGATGGTCAAAATTCAGTATGAAAGTGCCCCCTTACATTGATGGTCAGTGTAGGAGATAGATGTCCACCATTGCTTAAGCTCAATAACTTTTTAGCAACCTTTGGGGGAATCTATGGCTCCATGGAACCCTGGTTGAGAAAGGTAGAATAAAGTCCAGTGTACCCTTATTTAGTGGCCAATGGAGAGGAACCCTTTTACAATAATGGTCTCTTGAGAAGTGTCCCCTTGCATCGATGTCAGTGGGAAATTGCCCCCTTACATTGATGGCCAGTGTAGGAGATTGATGTCCACCATTGCTTGAAGCTCAAGGAACCTTTAGGAACCTCTGGCTCTATGGAACCCTGGTGGAGAAAGGTAGAACAAAGACCAGTGTACACTTACCTAGTGGCCAATGGAGAGGAACCTCTTTATATTAGTGGTCCATTGAAAACTGACCCCTTACATTGCTGGTCATTGTACAGGTGACGTTCTAACTTTTGATCTAAGTAGGAAAGTGCCCCCTTTCATTGATGATCAGTGTAGGAGATTGATGTCCACCATTGCTTAAAGCTCAATGAACCCATAGCAACCTCTGGAAGAACTGAGGTCTCCATGGAACCCTGGTTGGGAAAGGTAGAATAAAGTCCAGTTTATCCTTACCTAATACCCAATGGAGAGGAACCCCTTTACATTAGTGGTCTGTTGAAAAGTGCCCCCTTACATTGATGTCAGTGGGAAATTGCCCCCTTACATTGATGGCCAGTGTAGGAGATTCATGTCCACCGTTGCTCAAAGCTCAAGGAACCTGTAGAAACCTTTGGAGGAACTGAAGGCTCCATGGAACCCTGATTGAGAAAGGTAAAATAAAGTCCAGTGTATCCTTACCTAGTAGTCAATGGAGAGGAACCCCTTTACATTAGTGGTCTGTTGAAACGCACCCCCTTACATTGATGGCCAGTGTAGGAGATTCATGTCCACCATTGCTCAAAGCTCAAGAAACCTTTAGGGGAACCTAAGGCTTCATAGAACCCTGGTGGGAAAAGGTAGAATAATAAGTCCAGTGTACCCTTACCTAGTGGCCAATTGAGAGGAACCCCTTTAAATTAGTGCTCCAATGAAAAGCGCCCCCTTACATTGCTGGTCAGTGTAGGACAGGGGTCTCCAAACTGCGGCCCGAGGGCCAGATGTGGCCCTTTGCTAGCTTCTATCCGGCCCTTGGGGCACTATTCATTCCACTGATATGAGGCACTATTACTCCCATTGAGACAAACAATGGGGCACTGTTTCTTCCACTGATACCAATGATGGGATACTATTCCTCCTACTAATAGGGGCACTACCCCTCCTATTGACCACCAATCCTGAGGCCATATTTATTCTCACTGATGCCAACATTTTTTGCCCCTGCTGGTCACAATCCGGCCATCCTAAAGTCTAAAGGACAATAAACTGGCCCTTTGTTTAAAAAGTTTGGAGACCCCTGGTGTAGGAGATTGATGTCCACCGTTGCTCAAAGCTCAAGGAACCTCTAGAAACCTCTGGAGGAACCTAAGGCTTCACAGATCCCTGGATAAATAAAAAGGTAGAAAATAATGAATTGAAAGGTCCAGTTGAGACAGTAACACCGTCATTATGGCCTTACTGGAGGGGGCAAAGAGACTACCACAGGAATATCCTACCTCTGAATCTCATAGGTATATTTAAATTTGGTGGCTGTTTTTACCAACCAGTGCCCACAAAAAAAAAAAAAAAAAAACTAGCTTTGGAAGGAATTGACCTTTAAGGATTTTTTGTATGTCAATGTGCCTTACAATGTGCATGCTCTACCCAGTGCCAACCCTCATTTGTCTGTCACACTCATCATATGGGAATAAGAAGTTTTATAACTTTCCTAGAACACTGAACACACCTAGAAAATGTGTATGAATATGTTATTAAAAAAATACAGATCACCATTTTAAACGTCTTTCTGTGTTTTTTTTTTTTTAAAGTGGGTTTTGAGAAATTAAATCTACTGAGTTTATGTACTAAATGTGATAAAAGGTAAGTGACAGACTGTCCAAACCTGTACGATCGATCATACATACCATTGGAAAATTGATGCGCTATAAACAAAAATAGAGCAAATTTTTTTTTTTAAAAAAAGCAATATTTTTTTTACTTTTTGCTCCAATAAATATCCCTCCAAAAAAATATATAAAACATTTTTTTCCCCTCAGTTTAAGGCGATACGTATTCTTCTACATATTCTTGGTAAAAAAATTAAAAATAAATCACAATAAGCGTTTATTGATTGGTTTGCGCAAAAGTTATAGCATCTACAAAATAGGGAATAGTTTTATTGCATTTTATTAACCACTTAACCCCCGGACCATATTGCTGGTCAAAGACCAGAGCACTTTTTTTGCGATTCGGCACTGCGTCGCTTTAACTGACAATTGCGCGGTCGTGCGACATGGCTCCCAAACAAAATTGGCGTCCTTTTCCCCCCACAAATAGAGCTTTCTTTTGGTGGTATTTGATCACCTCTGCGGTTTTTGCATTATAAACTAAAATAGAGCGACAATTTTTAAAAAAAATTAATATTTTTTACTTTTTGCTATAATAAATATCCCTCCAAAAATATATAAAAAAACATGTTTTTCCTCAGTTTAGGCCGATACGTATTCTTCTACATATTTTTACGAAAAAAAAAATCGCAATAAGCGTTTATTGATTGGTTTGCGCAAAAGTTATAGCATTTACAAAATAGGGGGTATTTTCATAAATTTTTTTTTTTACTAGTAATGGCGGCGATCATGTGACATTATGGCGGACACTTCGGACACTTTTGACACATTTTTGGGACCATTGGCATTTTTATAGCGATCAGTGCTATAAAAATGAATTGGATTACTATAAAAATGCCACTGGCAGTGAAGGGGTTAACACTAGGGGGCGGGGAAGGGGTTAAGTATGTTCCCTGGGTGTGTTCTAACTGTAGGGGGGTGGCCTCACTAGGGGAAATGACTGATCTTCTGTTCATACACATTGTATGAACAGAAGATCAGCATTTCTCTCCCTGAAAGGAGCAGGAGCTGTGTGATTACACACACAGCCCCCGGTCCCCGCTCTGTAACGAGCGATCGTGTGTGCCCGGCGGCGATCGCGCCCACCAGGCACGCGCCCCTAGTGGCCTGCGCGAGAGCGTAAAATGACGGTGGCTGGTCGGCAAGTAGTTAATATTTTTTTTTTTTTACTAGTAATGGCAGCGATCAGCGATTTTTAACTGCGACATTATGGCGGACACATCGGCGCTATTTTGGGACCATTCACATTTATACAGCGATCAGTGCTATAAAAAAGCACTGATTACTGTGTAAATATGACTGGCAGTGAAGGGGTTAACCACTAGGGGGCTGGGAAGGGGTTAAGTGTGTCCTAGGGAGTGATTCTAACTGTTAGGGGGGCGTGGCTATGAGTGACACGTCACCGATCGCGGTTCCCAATGAGAGGGAGCAGACGATCAGTGACATGTCACTAGGAAGAACGGGGAGATGTTGTGTTTACACTGACCGCTCCCAGTTCTGCAGCTCTGTGACACACCGGTGGACAACGAGTCCGTGGGTCGCACGGTCACGGAGCTCGCGCGCCGCCGGCGGCGGCAAATTTGAAGGGTCGTGCATGTACGCCCATTTGCCTGTCCGTGCCATTCTGTCGACGTATAAGTTTGTGCGCTGGACGGCAAGCGGTTAAAATAAAAATAAATGTTGAATCATCACAGTTAATAAAATCTTTAATTTTACAATGTGGTCACAACAAAGTTGGCAATGAACAAACAACAACCAATAAGACACAGTGAGCCTTTGCTCCTCAGAGCTTACAATCTAATGCACGTCTATCAGTATGGAGTCGTAAACAACCCCTACATCGTTAACTGACCACAGACAGAACTGCTGTTCTATGGCTACAAATAAAAATATTCAGCTGTTAAAAAATAAAATACATTTGGGAGGTAAGATTGTGTGCGCATGATCCGACTATATCATATCATTGACTGGCCTAAGTGCGGTGCCCAACTCGGTAACTCATGTCTGTTCTACCGTAGAAGCAGAACTAGGTCAAAGATCACACGTGATTACAAATGTTTCAAGCATTCAGGTGAATCGGGTCATACGGGTCCTTTTTGGGCTACAAAACGGCCCTCAATACTTCCAAGATTCCTTCTCAAAATTGTTCTATTGGTCATTACGGTAACCAATCCTTGTGTAATTGTACTGTTGGGTAGTACAATAAATTAATACACAATAGAGGGAAATTTATCAAACAAATACAAAATTATACACAAGTCTATCGGGAATCAGGCTGCCTCTCATTTGGCAAAGTACACTATATGGCCAAAAGCTGGGGAGACCCAACCAGTACGTTGTATGAGCTTCTGGGACATTCTATAATAGGTATGAATATGGAGTCCCAATCTGCTGAAACCAAGGAATTTGTCCTGCACGCAATAAAGGGACGGGGAATGATGGTGACATCATTTATCTAAAGGGACGGGGAATGATGGTGACATCATTGACCCAATATGGCCACATGACCATATTTGGTCAATGACATTGTCCTACTGTTTCCTTCCGGCTATAACCGCCTCCGCTCTTCTGGGAAACAATTTTGGAGAGTGTCTGACAATTTTTGCCCATCCAGCCAAAAGAACATGTGTGAGGTCATGTACTGATATTGGATGAGAAGATCTGGCTCACAAGGTGTCCAGTAGAACAATGACATTGACCAAATATGCCCATATTAGGTCAATGATTTCCTATTGGAATGATGGTGACATCATTGACCCAAGTTGGCTACATGGTCATATTTGGTTCATGACATTGTCCTACTGCCCTCCCCCCCCCCCACTGCTCCCTTATGGCTATAATCGCCTTTGCTCTTCTGAAGCCTCGTACACACGACCGAGGAACTCGACGGGCGAAACACATCATTTTCTTGTTAGGCTGTCGAGGAACTCGACAAGGTAAGTTTCTCCATTCCCGTCGAGGAAAAAGAAGACATGCTCTCTTTTTGGCTCGACGGGATCCTCGACAGTTTCCTCGTCGAAGAATGTACACACGACCGGTTTCCTCGGCAAAAAAAAAATCCCAGCAATTTCTTGCCGAGAAACTTGGTCGTGTGTACGAGGCCTGAGAAGGGATTTTGGTGGGTGTCTAAGGGAATTTGTGCCCATCCAGCCAAAAGAATATTTGTGAGGTCAGGTACTGATATTGGATGACAACATTTGGTTCGATGTATTCAGTAGGACGTCATTGACGTAATATGACCATAGTAGGTCAATGAAGTCCTATGGGGATGATGGTGACATCATTGACCTAATATGGCCACATTTGGTCAATGAAATTGTCCTACTGCTCCCTTATAGATAGATATAGCCCCCTCCACTCTTCTGGGAATGGATTTTTGGAGGGAGTCTGTGGAAATTTGTGCCCATCCAGTCAAAAGTACATTTGCAAGGTCAGGTACGGATATTGGATGAGAAGATTTGACTCACAAGGTGTTCAGTAGGACAACGTCCTTGTCCAAACATGGCCATATTAGGTCAATGATGTCACTATCATGCCTGCCCTTTTGTTACACGTAGGGGGGGAATTCCTTAACCGTAGCAAATTGGGAGGCGGCCTACAATAATGACAGTTTCCCATTGGCAGAGTCGGCTCTTTAATTAGGCGGTCGCCTAAGGCCTCACACTCACAGGGGCGTTGCTGTGCTCAGGCAGCAATAATAGCCCTGATTTAGGAGTGGGGCCGCCAGCATCCCTAACAACCAGTAAATATCGATGACACCACCCCTTGTGATGTCAATGACCCAGCATGCCCTCAGTCAATGACATTCACAAGGGGCGGGTTCAGCAGATGACATTGCCGGGTGGCCCCTCCCCTTAGTTATTAAAGAGCAGGATCTGGGGGCCACCTTGTTAATGGGGGCTTTCAGATTCCGAAGAGCCCCCTGCCCGCAGACCCCCACAACCTCCGGCCAGGGTTGTGGGGAAGAGGCTCTTGTCCTTGAATTATTTTTCCCTCCATCATCGGTGTGACTGGGGCACCATGTCAAGTTTTGCCTAAGGCCTCACAAAGCCTAGAGCCGCCTCTGCCCATTGGTTCAGGCCGAACCTTAGCTTAACCTTAATATGGATGAAGCTGAACTCTTAATAATTCTGACACATAATCTCTCTGTTTAGCATCGCCCTGCTATACAACAGCATTGGTAAATGTCCCCAAAATTCATTTATTTCCATGTTTATTTATCTTATATCTGTTAGAACTGGCATGTTAGGTTGAAGGATTTTGGCACATAAGTTTGGCCTTCCGTGTAACCAATGTGGCTGCTCACAGTTATTCTATGGAATTTCACACTCATTTGAGTTTAATATCTGTATTAAAGTGAACCTGTCAGGTGACCAAACTAACAAAACAGTCATGGTTATTCCCATCCGTATGCATGAGGCCTAAAGCAAATAAAAGGTCCGGTTATTAGTAACACAGATGAAGGTTATTCACAGGAAGATGTAAAAGTTGCCATATTTCTCGCAATGTAGCCTATCCAGTCACCAAGAACCTGTGACATCATCCAGCCATAAGGCACAATGTGTGACAAGTACCTAGAGAACGGGAGGGATGCGAAGAGCCTCCCCCGGGGTCATGTAGGTGACAATGGTTTATGGCTTTCTATATAACACTTAGAAATTTGTGCAAAAACAAAGCCAAATATATAGACAACTAAAACCACTTTATAAATGCAGTGACACCGATGTACATAAAAATACAAACATTATATACATAAAATTATTTGATTAATTTTTCGATTTGAAATGTACAATGTATGGACTAAGTAACACTGATCCGATAAAAAAAACGAGTTTAAAAAGAGTTTGCGGAATGTTTCCTGTGCTTTGCAGGGGAATGTAACAGCTGCACTTTAATGGCGACCCAACCAGCTGTATACTTACCTCCAATCTGTTTAGATCAGGGGTGTCCAAACTTTTTTCAGAGGGCCAGATTTGATGAAGAGAACATTCTTGAGGGCCGAATTTTGCCTGACATTTTTTGAACCAATAAAACTAAATGCAAATTAACGAATACGCTGCCCAACGAGAATTCTCGCTTACACGGCGAGTGACTGGGAGCTTACACAGCGAGTCTTCCTGCCCCATGTGACAGTACTGGGTGCCTGAGCAGCCAATCACCTTACAGGGAAGGGAAGTAACTCATGTGTTCCTTTGTAATAAAAACACTGGGCCAGATTCAGATAGGTCAGCGGATCTTTAGATCTGATTTACGTTATGCCGCCGCAAGTTTTTGAGGCAAGTGCTTTATTCAGAAAGCACTTGCCTGTAAAGTTGCGGCGGCGTATCGTAGATCCCCCGGCGGAATTCAAATTCCGCGGCTAGGGGGCGTGTAAAATTTAAATCAGGCGCGTCCCCGTGCCGAACGAACTGCGCATGCGCCGTCCGCTAAATTTCCCAGCGTGCATTGCTCCAAATGACGTCGCTAGGACGTCATTGGTTTCTACGTGAACGTAAATTACGTCCATCCGAATTAGCGAACGACTTACGCAAACGACGTAAAAATTTCAAAACTCGGCGCGGGAACGACGGCCATACTTAACATAGGATACCCTGCACATACCCCTCATATAGCAGGGGTAATTTTCCGCCGGAAAAAGCCGAACGCAAACTACGTAAAAAAATGCGCCGGGCGGTCGTTCGGCTCTGATTTGGCGTAACTCCTCATTTGCATATTCCTCGTGTACACAAACGGAAGCGCCACCTAGCGGGCATCGTGAGATTGCAGCCTAAGATCCGACGGTGTAAGTCACTTACACCTGTCGGATCTTAGGGAGATCTATGCGTAACCTGATTCTATGAATCAGGCGCATAGATCCGACCGACGGAACTCAGAGATACGACGGCGTATCAGGAGATACGCCGTCTTATCTCTATCTGAATCTGGCCCACTGCATATTTTTCTTTGCTTCCAGCGGCTGAACAGAGCATTACAGAATAGAAGGGAAGGTGAGCATGTGCAGCTGGTTAGGCCTCTATGTGCCACTATGGACTATTCTTGTTAAAGCGGAGGTTCACCCTTAGAGGGCACTTTTTCCCCATAGCTGGATGCTCGTTTTTACTAGGGGAATCGGCTATTTGTTTTAAAATATGATCCGTACTTACCTGTTTACGAGATGCATCCTCTCCGCCGCTTCCGGGTATGGGCTGCGGGACTGGGCGTTCCTATTTTGATTGACAGTCTTCCGACGGTCGCATCCATCGCGTCACGATTTTCCGAAAGAAGCCGAACGTCGGTGCGCAGGCGCAGTATAGAGCCGCACCGACGTTCGGCTTCTTTCGGCTACGAGTGACGCGATGGATGCGACCGTCGGAAGCCTCTCGGAAGACTGTCAATCAAGAAGGAATGCCCAGTCCCGAAGACCCATACCCGGAAGCGACGGAGAAGATGCATCTCGAAAACGGTAAGTACAGCTCATATTTTAAAACAACTAGCCGATTCCCCTAGAGTCCTAGACAAAACGAGCATCCAGCTATGGGGAAAAGAGAAAAAAAAAACGCAAATGGGTGAACTCCCGCTTTAAGCTAGAAATCAAGACATCCGATTTGATATCATTTTTTCCCCCCCTGTAGACAATTGTTCTTAGTGGCTCGCTGTGACTTTTCACGGAGAACGAATGCATGGTATTATATCAAAGTGAACCTGTCAGAATGGCTGTTGCCTGGCACAACCAAGACTGTCACCCGGAGTGGTGGCTGCCACTGCTTGACCCCCAGAAGAAGTGCCAGTTCTAAAGATAGGGTGTCACGTGACGTGATACTGCAGAGAAATGCTCTGCAACTGGCACCTCTCCCAGGAGTCAGCAATGACAGACACCAAATTTATGTGGCAGGTAAATGGCCATCTTGACAAGTTTGAACTCTATCCAAACAGCCCGATATATAGATATGTGAAATGTGAGATTGTGTTGGGCAATGTTTGTGATTTACACAAACCATGCCAGCAGGGCGACACCACTTCCTCTGGTGCCAATTACATGGCCAAAATCTGACCCTCGCTAAAATGCAAGAAAAAAAAAAAAAATCGGTTTGCTGCTCTCAGAGTGAGATGTCCTCACTCATTAGGACACTAGCAAAAAAACATGATGGAGAGCAGGAGGGGTTAAAGGGAGCCAAACGACGCCGATCGGCGCTGTTCGGAAATACGCCGTTACTAAGCCTTTCCGAGGTCATTTGAGCTGTCCTCAGACCTTTCCGTGTGTTCCCGAGGCTCTCCGGTGCTCCCCACCTCTGGCTGCATGCGGTACTGCATGCCATTGAAGTCAATGCGGAACTAATTATTTTCGTTTCCATTGACATCAATGTGAAAACTCGCTTTGATATACAAGGCGCTCAGTGCTGCCAGTGCAATCCCGGTAGGGAAAGTTTCAGGGGGGGGGCACTGTTTAGTCACCCGGCCTGCCAAGCCTGGGGTGGCCTGATCCCTGCAGACCATTTTATTATTAGACTATGGCACAATGAAGTACCGTATTTTTCGGACCATAAGACGCACTCCCCCCCCCCCCCCAAATGTATGGGGGAAAATGCCCCTGCGTCTTATAGTCCGAATACTGAATGCACAGGCAGGCAGCCGGGGCACCATCAGCGGGTTAATCAGCGGGCGCCATCAGGCTCAGGCTGGTCCATGGCGGAATTAGCGGCAGGGCGGCACAGCGACATGGCGGAATAGCGTGCTGCACGGCGACATGGCAGAATAGCGAGAGGCACGGAGAGCGGGCGGCATGGAGGCACGGAGAGCAGGCGGCATGGAGGTACGGAGAGCAGGCAGCATGGAGGTACGGAGAGCGGGCGGCATGGAGGTACGGAGAGCGGGCGGCATGGAGGTACGGAGAGCAGGCAGCATGGAGGTACGGAGAGTGGACGGCCTACGAAGAAGTCCCAGGAAGCTTTGCGCGGAGATACGCCCACACAACGTCACGTCGTATTGCTCTATGCACTGACGCTCTCCTGAGTCAGCTGACCAATATAGAGTCACCTCATTGGTCGCTCCCTCACAGCATTTGTAAACAGCATCTGTACAGCATACGGTATACGCCAGTGTCATAAATTTACAGAATACTGAAATTTAACTGAATTCTGTTAATATTCTTAAATATTTTCAGTACATATTTGGGTCAGAATCTTTTTTTTTTCCCATTTTTCTCCTCTAAAACCTAGGTGCGTCTTATGGTCCGAAAAATACGGTATATGCTTCAAGGAGCTGTTTGCCCCCGGTTCGCTTGATAGCGCCCCCTCTTGAAGCCCATGTATACCTCTTCTAAGAGACAATGCACCTTCTCCAGTGACAAAGGTGGAGACATTTTCAGTTCTATGAGAAACGAATCTTCATCGAAATAGAATTTAGAATAATACTTCACCATTCACGGTGCACAGTGACACGGAAATTTAAAAATATTTGGCACAAAATGTCGTATTCCAAAACTTCAAGTGCTTAAACACGATCAGAGCATCAAAGTGCAGGAACCCATAGCAACCGAAATCCCCTCAACTTCCGTCAGTCTGGAGTCGGGACAGAGAGACGAGTTTCTATGGATTTCTGAAGGTTGCCTGATTTTGGCACAGATTTTTTGTAGTCGGCACATTAGCAAAACAGACATTTCCAGCATGAAAAAGAAACACGTGACACAATACATTTCATGTTGGGGTAAAGCGGCTCTAAACTCAAAGAGTGAAGGTTTGCTATGCAATAGGGAACATACAGAAATGTGAATTGTGCTTGAAGCAATACCCTGAAAAATCTATTTTTTGTTCTAAATTCCTACTAAAAAAAAAATAGCAATGCACTTCCTGTGCCTACATCCTCTGCAGTGCGAGATCATCTAAGGCAAGGCTGCCTCTGACCTCTAGTCTCGCCAGGTTTGATGATGTCACTGCTGTGCTGCTCGCGGTTCTCCTTGCTGGAGAGGAAGTTGTACCTGAGGAGCTGCAGTGCAAGGTTGAAGATCAGCCAAGAGGCCAAGATGGCAGCTGAAAACGATGGGAAGGTTTAGTTCCACTTTAAGCCAGTAATTGGGAAAAGATCAGCAGCAATGAGACCACAGACAATACTTGTGACTAGTCCTTCCATAGCACAGGTCCTCCTCTATAGTTATGGGGTTAGGTTTATGGGGTTAGATCTAGGTTAAGGGACAGCAAGTGACTAGTACTCTTTTGGGAATTGATAAACTTATTTTTAGCCTAATTTGCATGTGAAAAGAATAACACAGTAAAAATGCACACAGTAAAAATGACCTAGACCAAAATTTCTTGCACACAGTAAAAATGACCTGGGCCAAAATTTACGCACACAGTAAAAATGACCTAGGCCAAAATTTACGCACACAGTAAAAATGACCTAGGCCAAAATTTTTGCACACAGTAAAAAATGACCTAGGCCAAAATTTACGCACACAGTAAGAATTTCCTAGGCCAAAATTTACGCACACAGGGGCAGATCCACAGAGAGAGTACGCCGGCGTATCTACTGATACGCCGGCGTACTTTCAAATTTCCCGCGTCGTATCTTTAGTTTGAATCCTCAAAACAAGATACAACGGCATCTGGGTTAGATCCGACAGGCGTATGTCTTCGTACGCCTTCGGATCCAAGATGCATTTCTTCGGCGTCCACGTCGTTTTCCGCGTCGAGTATGCAAATTAGCTATTTCCGACGATCCACAAACGTACGAGCGGCCGTCGCATTTTTTTACGTCGTCTCTAGCCGGCTTTTTTCGGCGTATAGTTAAAACTGCTATTTTGTGGCGTACTCAATGTTAAGTATGGCCGTCGTTCCCGCGTATAATTTTAAAATGTTTTTTTTTGTTTGCGTAAGTCGTCCGTGAATCGGGCTGGACGTAATTTACGTCCACGTCACAAAAAATTACGTCCTTGCGACGTCATTTAGCGCAATGCTTGGCGGGAAATTTAGGGACGGCGCATGCGCAGTTCGTTCGGCGCGGGAAAACACGCCCCCCTACTCGCCGATTTGAATTAGGCGCCGTTACGCCGCGAGAGATACACTGCGCCGCCGTAACTTACGGCGCAAATTGTTTGTGGATTCAAAGCTGCCAAAAGTAAGTTACGCTGCGCCCATCTAATTGTATGTGGGTCTGCCCCACAGTAAAAATGACCTAGGCCAAAATTTACGCACACAGTAAAAATGACCTAGGCCAAAATTTACACACACAGTAAAAATGACCTAGGCCAAAATTTTCGCACACAGTAAAAATGACCTAGGCCAGAATTTACGCACATGGTAAAAATTACCTAGGCCAAAATTTCTTCAGCCAAAACTTCCACCCCAAGATCAGGCAAACCAACATTCAGAAGCTGAAAACCAACAGCCCGGGGGTTACTGAACCTTGCTGTTGTTACTCCTGAAGAACATGATCTCCGAAGCTAGTGAAGCATTATGGGAAATGCTGTTTTGCCGTCACGTGACACAAGTCTTTGTAAAACAAGGATAATTGTAACAAAACAAAAAGTGACTGGACAGTTCACGTGTCAAACTTAGTCCTCCATTCACCTAAAATGTACCTTACCTTCCATTAAAACACTACTAGAAAGTCACAACTGAAAAACAACCGTTGTGGCCAAGTTGAAATGAACCCGTCTGGAGGCAAGAAGAGCCCCCCTTCCACTCCGCGGGGGGCAGTCGGCGTTGACCAATAAGAAGAGACACTAGAACAACAAAATTCTGTCCCGTCCGCCAGATTTCGCTTACTTCGCGGTGGCTTTACGTAACAATCTGTAAACATTGAAAGTTCTGTTCTTGAAGACCCTTGTGAAATACTTTGTGTAGGCCGGAGAATCTTTCTTTATTTCATCGCAGAAGCGGGGGAAGGGAGAAGGCCTCAAATCGGGGTCGTTGTCCCCGGGACCATCCATTGTCTGGGTAAAGAAAGAGAAAAAAAAAACGGTTTGGTGATCAGCAACACGGGATCCTCATGCCAAAACTAGATAAAAGTTGGATAAATGGCCTGTCTCGGTTAGGATAGGCACATGGATGTACCAAGCAGGGGCAGAACACGTGGTCCTGGGAAAAATGGAAAACTTGGGGAAAAAATTGTTTTCTTGTTTTTGTCAAAGCCTTTGTTTTTTAACCACTTAAGGACCGCCTCCTGCGCATATACGTCGGCAGAATGGCACGGCTGGGCACAAGCACGTACAGGTACGTCCTCTTTAAATGCCCAGCCGTGGGTCGCGGGCACGCGCCCTGGTCCGAAGCTCCGTGACCGCAGGACCCGATCGCCGCTTGAGTCCCGCGATCGGTCCCCGGAGCTGAAGAACGGGGAGAGGTGAGTGTAAACACACCTTCCCCGTTCTTCACTGTGGCGCCGTCATCGATCGTGTGTTCCCTAATATAGGGAAACACGATCAATGATGTCACACCTACAGCCACACCCCCTTAGAGTTAGAAACACAGATGAGGTCACACATAACCCCTTCAGCGCCCCCTTGTGGTTAACTCCCAAACTGCAATTGTCATTTTCACAGTAAACAATACATTTTTAATGCATTTTTTGCTATGAAAATGACAATGGTCCCAAAAATGTGTCAAAATTGTCCGAAGTGTCCGCCATAATGTCGCAGTCACGAAAAAAATCGCTGATCGCCGCCATTAGTAGTAAAAAATTAAAAAAAAAAAAAAAAATGCAATAAAACGATCCCCTATTTTGTAAACGCTATAAATTTTGTGCAAACCAATCGATAAACGCTTATTGCGATTTTTGCTATAATAAATATCCCCCAAAAAAATCTAGAAAAAAAAAAAAAATATCTCAGTCTAGGCAGATACGTATTCTTCTACATATTTTTGGTAAAAAAAATATATATTTATACTAGTAATGGCGGCGATCTGCGATTTTTATCGTGACTGCGACATTATGGCGGACACATTGGACACTTTTGACGATATTTTGGGACCATTGTCATTTATACAGCGATCGGTGCTTTAAAAATGCACTGATTACTGTGTAAATTACACTGGCAGTGAAGGGGTTAAACACTAGGGGGTGATGTCCAAGGGAGTGATTCTAACTGTGGGGGGGGGGCTACAAGTAACTGACATGTCGTGAACATTTCATGTCAATAGCACCTTTAGAAATATATTTACCTAGAAAAATGGTGACGTGTTCAATACTTCTCGTACCCGCTGTGTATTTTATCTGTGTATGTGGCGGTTTATCTGGTGTTTAGCTTCGCCCACATAAGTTGTCAGGGTAGTTGGTGTCCCCGGGTAAAGCAAATCCCATTGCACACCGGGGGCCCTCAGCTCTCCATTAACAATGATTATTCAAGTGACCAGGGCCACCATCAGGGGGGTACAGGCAGTACTCCTGTAAGGGGCATGGATGGCAACCCCCCCCCATTTTTTTTGTTATTCCTTTTTTTTTTAAAGGACCCAGAAGTCCCCAGGATGGCTACCCCCCCCTTTTTTTATTTTTGTAAGGGGCCCAGAGGTCCCCAGGGCAACCCCCCCTTTTTTTTGTTTGTCAGCACCCAAAGCCCCCCGACCTCAATTCGCGGCGACAGCACGCCCCCTGCTTCTAAATTCGTGGCACCCCCCCGCTTCTCAATATGAGGCGGCGGCAGGCCAACCCCCCTCCCCCCCGTTTCTCTGCTCCAGGGGGCCCATGCCTGACGCTGTGTAAGGGGCCCCATAATTCCCACAAGCGACATGAAATGAATTGTGTATTCTCACATGGTCATTGTTGATATCCAGCAGATCTCGTAGACGACATCCTCTCCCGTGTCTCCTCTCATAACATATACTGTCCTCTAATATGACGTAGTCCGTGCCGAACGACCTCAGTACGCCGTGTACATCTTCCGGGGCTCTCTTCGCATACACCTGATACACCTAAAAAAAAAGGACAGACTGTGACTGCCAAACAGGACCCGGGTACAGTGCAGGAACTAAACACCACCCAGGACATGGTGGATCGGACTAAGCAGCTCATCACGTGTCATGGTGAGGACTCTGCAGCTCATCACGTGTCATGGTCAGGACTCTGCAGCTCATCACCTGTCATGGTCAGGACTCTGCAGCTCATCACCTGTCATGGTGAGGACTCTGCAGCTCATCACGTGTCATGGTGAGGACTCTGCAGCTCATCACGTGTCATGGTGAGGACTCTGCAGCTCATCACGTGGCATGGTGAGGACTCTGCAGCTCATCACCTGTCATGGTGAGGACTCTGCAGCTCATCACGTGTCATGGTGAGGACTCTGCAGCTCATCACGTGTCATGGTCAGGACTCTGCAGCTCATCACGTGTCATGGTGAGGACTCTGCAGCTCATCACGTGGCATGGTGAGGACTCTGCAGCCCATCACGTGTCATGGTCAGGACTCTGCAGCTCATCACCTGTCATGGTCAGGACTCTGCAGCTCATCACGTGTCATGGTGAGGACTCTGCAGCTCATCACGTGGCATGGTGAGGACTCTGCAGCCCATCACGTGTCATGGTGAGGACTCTGCAGCTCATCACGTGGCATGGTGAGGACTCTGCAGCTCATCACGTGTCATGGTAAGGACGAAGCAGCTCATCACGTGCCATGGTGAGGGCTCTGCAGCTCATCACGTGTCATGGTGAGGGCTCTGCAGCTCATCACGTGTCATGGTGAGGACTCTGCAGCTCATCACGTGTCATGGTAAGGACGAAGCAGCTCATCACGTGCCATGGTGAGGACTCTGCAGCTCATCACGTGCCATGGTGAGGACTCTGCAGCTCATCACGTGCCATGGTGAGGACTCTGCAGCTCATCACGTGTCATGGTAAGGACTCTGCAGCTCATCACGTGTCATGGTGAGGACTCTGCAGCTCATCACGTGTCATGGTGAGGACTCTACAGCTCATCACGTGTCATGGTGAGGACTCTGCAGCTCATCACGTGTCATGGTGAGGACTCTGCAGCCCATCACGTGTCATGGTGAGGACTCTGCAGCTCATCGCATGTCATGGTGAGGACTCTGCAGCTTATCACGTGTCACGGTGAGGACTCTGCAGCCCATTACATGTCATGGTGAGGACTCTGCAGCCCATCACGTGTCATGGTGAGGACTCTGCAGCCCATCACGTGTCATGGTGAGGACTCTGCAGCTCATCACGTGGCATGGTGAGGACTCTGCAGCTCATCACGTGTCATGGTAAGGACGAAGCAGCTCATCACGTGTCATGGTGAGGACTCTGCAGCTCATCACGTGCCATGGTGAGGGCTCTGCAGCTCATCACGTGTCATGGTGAGGACTCTGCAGCCCATCACGTGTCATGGTGAGGACTCTGCAGCTCATCACGTGGCATGGTGAGGACTCTGCAGCTCATCACGTGTCATGGTAAGGACGAAGCAGCTCATCACGTGCCATGGTGAGGGCTCTGCAGCTCATCACGTGTCATGGTGAGGGCTCTGCAGCTCATCACGTGTCATGGTGAGGACTCTGCAGCTCATCACGTGTCATGGTGAGGACTCTGCAGCCCATCACGTGTCATGGTGAGGACTCTGCAGCTCATCACTAAATGTGACTGAGGACTCTGCAGCTCATCACTGTAACTCCACACAGTAATGCAAGGCTTTCTCCCTGGTGTGGAGTGTCGTGCTCGCCCCCTCCCTTGGACTACAGGAGAGTCAGGACACTCTCTACGTTTCAGATAGAGAAAGGAGCCGTGTGTTAGTGGGCGTCCTGACTCTCCTGTAGTCCAAGGGAGGGGGTGAGGACGACACTCCACACCAGGGAGAAAGCCTTGCATTACGGTGTTGAGTTACAGACAGAAGAACAGGAAGTGAGGATTTCTCAGAAGAAAAAAGGACATTTAAAAGCAAAATGGAAGGATGAGGTAAGTGAAGGAGGACTGCACTAAGGGAAAGGAAGATATTTAGGAAAAAATGTTTTTACAACCCCTTTAACTCTTACCTTCAACCTAACCCCAAGAAAATCACTCAGGCTTAAAGGTTCAGTACAGAGCTCCCTATAGCAGATAATACACATATCTTTATATGTTATTAATTAACAAAAATATGGAACAGCAAAGATGAAAAAATGCTACATAAAAGTCAACACTAAAATAGACACAAAATAAGTGTAAATAGAAGGATTGCCGCTCTGCCGATCAGCCCATGTAAACAGGGGGCTTCAGACGGCATGTCTGTGCCAAAACCATGCGCCCCCCTCCCGCGTGTTTCGTCCCACCAAATGGAGCTTTGTTGTAGACCCCATGACTAAGCCCCATTTGGCAGGGCGAAACATGTCATAAGGGGCGTGGTTTTGGCAGAGACATGCAGGCTGAGGCCGTCTTTCATCTTCTGTTTACTGATCGCGAGAGCGGGGATATCTACACTCATGAGCAGTACAGGGATGCACCAGTACCGTCTTTCAGTGGATCCAAGGTAGCGCCCCCGTTCAGTGGATCCAAGGTAGCGCCCCCGTTCAGTGGATCCAAGGTAGCGCCCCCTTTCAGTGGCACCCCAATCTTCGGTATTAGGTCACACTCACAATAAGCGCTCAGTAAGAATACATTATGCTTTCCTTTCAATAATCCTAAAAGGTGAAGAATGATACATCCAAAGCAGAATGATCCCCCCCCCTCCCCCCATCAATGAACCCACCTGTTTGGTCCTGTCCCTGAGGGTCTTGTCCTCATAATGCGGGTGATTGGTCAGAACTCTCCCAGTGCAAAGCTTCACCCCCGCCAGGAGCTGCATACTGCCTGCAAATACAGCATTTTTCGGGGTGTTTGACCTTAAAAAAGGAAACAAAGGATCATCACTAGAAATTAATCAATGCCCAGAGACAAAAATGATGAAGTGCAAACAAAAGAAAAAAAGAAAAAATTATAAAAAAAAAAAAAAAAAAAAGAAGAACAAAAATAAATAAAAGTCTAAAACTTTCGATGATCAATAATAGTCCTTCCTCACCATTGTGTAACATATGTGAAGATTTCTAGAAACTTCTCAGAATGTCATGTTGTGTCTCCAACCACCCAGCGCAATACATCGGCTCACCTCCAAATGTGAACCCCACATAATACCAAATATCACATAATATCACATAATATAAAATAATATAAAATAATATCACATAATACCAAATATCACATAATACCAAATATCACATAATACCAAATAATAACACATAATACCAAATATCACATAATACCAAATAATAACACATAATACCAAATAATATAAAATATCACATAATACCAAATAATATAAAATATCACATAATATCACATAATACCAAATAATATAAAATATCACATAATATCACATAATACCAAATATCACATAATATCACATAATATAAAATAATATCACCTAATATAAAATAATATCAAATAATATCACCTAATATAAAATAATATCACATAATACCAAATAATATAAAATATCAAATAATATCACCTAATATAAAATAATATCACCTAATATCACATAATACCAAATAATATCACATAATATAAAATAATATCACATAATATCACATAATACCAAATAATATCACATAATATAAAATAATATCACATAATATAAAATAATATCACATAATATCACCTAATATAAAATAATAATATCACATAATACCAAATAATATAAAATATCAAATAATATCACATAATACCAAATAATATAAAATAATAATATCACATAATATAAAATAATATAAAATAAAACAATATCACATAATATAAAATAATATCACATAATATAAAATAATATCACATAATATAAAATAATATCACATAATATCAAATAATATCACATAATATCAAGGGCATAAAAGCCTAAATCATCAAAGTCCAGAATTTATAAAGCTTGTCTGAGCTTTCTGAAAGCAGGGGACGGAGAGATGAAATTACACACTACAAAGCTCAGCCTCTGATTGGAGGAAAGGGACACAAACCCCTCCTCCCAACCCCTTAGCGCTGTTCCCGTGTGCTGTGTGAGGGGGGGGGCTCTTCACACAGCACACAGGACCAGCGCTAAGGCTGTCAATCACAGGCTATGTGCCGGAGCTCCCTCCCGTGTCACCCTTTTCTCTTGGTGATGATTAGATGCACTTTATATTCAGTGGACTCAAGATTTATTTCACAGCACTATTGCACTTTATTATTGTATACATTATAGTATGTTGCTTTAAGGGTAGAGCAGCATTATTCTAAAAGGGTTACAGAACTCCATGTACATCAAAACCCCCCTCGGACCCACTGTACTGCTGGACTACGGAACCCCCCCCCCCTATCCCAGCCTCTGTCTGTCCCTCTACTCCTGGACTACTGAACTCCACCTAGTCCCAGCCTCTTTCTGTCCCTCTCTACTGCTGGACTACTGAACTCCACCTAACCCAGCCCCTCTCTGTCCCAGTCTACTGCTGGACTACTGAACTCCACCAATCCCAGCCTCTTTCTGTCCCTCTCTACTGCTTGGACTACTGAACTCCACCTATCCCAGACCCTCTCTGTTCCACTTACCGGCTGGACTACTGAACTCCACCTATCCCAGCCCCTCTCTGTCCCATCTACTGCTGGACTACTGAACTCCACCTATCCCAGCCTCTTTCTGTCCCTCTCTACTGCTAGACTACTGAACTCCACCTTTTCCAGCCCCTCTCTGTTCCACTTACCGGCTGGACTACTGAACTCCACCTATCCCAGCCCCTCTCTGTCCCAGTCTACTGCTGGACTACTGAACTCCACCTATCCCAGCCCCTCTCTGTTCCATTTACCGGCTGGACTACTGAACTCCACCTATCCCAGCCCCTCTCTGTTCCACTTACCGGCTGGACTACTGAACTCCACCTATCCCAGACCCTCTCTGTCCCACTTCCTGGCTGAACTACTGAACAACCCCCCTATCCCAGCCTCTTTCTGTCCCTCTCTACTGCTGGACTACTGAACTCCACCTATTCCAGCCCCTCTCTGTCCCAGTCTACTGCTGGACTACTAAACTCCACCTATCCCAGCCTCTTTCTGTCCCTCTCTACTGTTGGACTACTGAACTCCACCTATCCCAGCCTCTTTCTGTCCCACTTACCGGCTGAACTACTGAACTCCACCTATCCCAGCCCCTCTCTGTTCCACTTACCGGCTGGACTACTGAACTCCACCTATCCCAGCCTCTTTCTGTCCCTCTCTACTGTTGGACTACTGAACTCCACCTATCCCAGACCCTCTCTGTTCCACTTACCTGCTGGACTACTGAACTCCATCTAATAATATTAATAAGTCTGGGACGTGACGAAAAGGAGAATCTGGGTAATGCTGGACTCTTAGGGCCAGATTCAGAAAGAATTCGCAGCGGCGTAACGTATCGTCTTTACGTTACACCGCCGCAAGTTTTTAGCGCAAGTGCCTGATTCACCAAGCACTTGCGTGTAAACTTACGGCGGTTTTTAACGTAAAGCCGTCGGGCGCAAGCCTGCCTAATTCAAATGGGGCGTGTACCATTTAAATTAGGCGCGCTCCCAAGCCGAACGTTCTGCGCATGCTCCGTTAGTAAATTTCCCGACGTGCTTTGCGCGAAATTACGGCGCCCCGACGTGTCTGTGAATGGCGACGTGCGTAACGTACTTACGCCGAAAAAAATAAAATTTAAATTTGACGCGGGAACGACGGCCATACTTTAACATGGCTGGTGTAAAGTTAAGCCATGAAAAAAGCAGGCTTAACTTTGCGACGGGGAAAAAACGACTTGCGACGACGTAACGCACGCGAGTAGCTTCGTGGATCGCCGTAAAAGCTAATTTGCATACCCGACGCTGGAAAACGACGCAAACTCCACCCAGCGGCGGCCGAAGTATTGCAGCCTAAGATCCGAAGGCGTACGAAGGCGTAAGCCTGTCGGATCTTGTTTGTGAATCACAAATTAAGATACGACGCGGCAAATTTGAAAATACGCCGGAGTATCAGCAGATATTTCGGCGTATTTCTTCTATGAATCTGACCCTTAAAGCCTTAATTCTAATGACTTTTTCCCCGTCGGGTTTCACAAACTTTCTCACAGCCGTCCCTCCTGATAAAGACCGGAGACGTCTTCTATACAAGCCATTTGTCTTTGTCAGTCTCCCCTGCAGAGCTCTAATCTTCCCCATATGAACGCTCGGCTCATAAATCTCTTCCCGGTATTATAAACATGTCTGGCTGCGGTCCAGACATCTGTCACGGCGTGGCCCGGCTCTGATCGTTTGAAAGACAAATATCTGTAGGTTTCCTGTGCAGATTTACATTGGAGGGAAGGTAAGCGCCTCGCGTTCTGCCTCCTCAGCACTTCTCTCCCGGACGGACGCAGATGATATAGAATACATATTACAGTTTTATTCCGGTTACATCCACTCCAACGTCAACGGCTCTCCAGAGGACGAAACGCACGAGGTATTAGCCAGCTTTAAATATGATGATGGTCTTAAACATCTTGTCACCGGCGCCGTTTATCATAAAAAAACATCAATAGTTATTTCAGAAAATCGCCGACAGCGGCTTTTTCACGATTTCAAGGACGCTTCCTCCTCTGGCGAGCGGCCTGTGGATTAGCATTAAGCAGATGTGGTGCCATTCTTCAACTCCGCAAAGAGCTTGCGGGGAGCGAGGAAAACTACGCCAACAGCGGCGCCCTCGTCTCAGGCAGGAACAAAAAAAAAATGTGGATGGTTTTTGGGGACATGACGAGCCTCCATTATCATTTATCTGTGTAGATGCCAATAAAATTCGCAGCGACAGCTGGAGAACGATCGATCGAGTCTTGTGGACGTGGGGCGATGCGGGCCGTTCTCCTACAGGGCCAGACGCAGGAGTGTGCAAGAAATACACTACGGGGGCTATTTACTAATACAGCGGGACCTCGGATTACGTTCCAGGAGAATGCTTGTAATCCAAAGTACTTGCATATCAAAGCGAGTTTCCCCATAGAAGTCAATGGAAACAGAGATAATTAGTTCTGCATTGACGTCAATGGCATGCAATACCGCATGCGGCCAGAGGCGGGGAGCGCCGGAGAGCCTCGGAAAGGCCTGAGGACAGCTCGGAAGACCTTGGCAAAGCTTGGAAACTGAGCCGATCGGCTCGGCGCCCCCCCCACCTCAGACCAAACGCGGTACTGTACCCCGCTTTGGCCTGAATCCTGATCGTATTGCGAGTACATGCAAACGTTGGCCCAGATTCAGATACAATAGTGTATCTATCGGCGGGCGTAACGTATCTCAGATACGTTACGCCGCCGTAACATTGGGCGCAAGTTCCGTATTCAGAAAGAACTTGCGCCCTAAGTTACGGCGGCGTAGCGTATGTGGTCTGGCGTAAGCCCGTGGAATTCAAATTCTCCATGCAGTGGGCGTGTTGTATGGTAATGAAGGCTGACCCCACGTAAATGACATTTTTGGCCAACGGCGCATGCGCCGTCTGTGAACGTATCCCAGTGCGCATGCTCCAAATTAACCCGCAAAAAAACAATGCTTTCGACGTGAACGTAAATTACGCCCAGCCCTATTCGCGAACAACTTACGCAAACGACGTCAAATTTGACGCCGTCCATACTTAACATAGGATACGCCTCGTATAGCAGGGGTAACTTTACGCCGGAAAAAGCCTTACGTAAACAACGTAAAAAAATGCGCCGGGCGGACAGACGTTTCTGAATCGGCGTATCTACCCAATTTGCATATTCCTCGCGTAAATAGACGGAAGCGCCACCTAGCGGCCAGCGTAAATATGCAGCCTAAGATATGACGGTGTAAGAGACTTACGCCGGTCGGATCTTAGGGAAATCTATGCGTAACTGATTCTATGAATCAGGCGCATAGATACGACCGAGCGCACTCAGAGATACGACCGAGCGCACTCAGAGATACGACGGCGTATCCGGAGATACACTGTCATAACTCCTATCTGAATTCGGGCCCGAGTTAGGGTTTTTTCTTATTGCGAAACCCTCGTTAACCGCGTTACTCGCAATCCGACGTTCCACTGTACTAGAGAATGCCAACTTCGATGCACCTGTGCATGGGAGCCAATCAGCTTCTGACTTCAGTTTGTTCAACTAATCCTTGACAATAAAACCTGGAAGCTGATTGGTTTCTATCCAGAGCTGCACCAGATTTTGCACTCTCCAGTATTAGTAAATCTACCCCTATATTACCAAAAGTATTGGGACGCCTGCCTTTACACGCACATGAACTTTAACCACTTGCCGACCAGCGCACGACTATATACGTCGGCACAATGGCACGGCTGGGCAGATGGACGTAGATATACATCCCCTTTAAGAATCGGCATTGTGGGCGTGCGCACACGCCGCAAGATCCGTGAGTCCAACCGCGGGTCCCATGGACTCGATGTCTGCAGGGATACCCACGATCATCTCACGGAGAGGAAGAACGGGGAAATGCTGATGTAAACAAGCATTTCCCCATTCTTCCTAGTGACAGGACACTGATCACAGCTCCCTGTAATCGGGAGCGGGGATCGTTGTCATTTCACACACAGACCATCCCCCCTACAGTTAGAAGCACCCCCTAGGACACACTTAACCCCTTCAGCGCCCCCTACTGGTTAACCCCTTCACTGCCAGTGTAATTTATACAGTAATCAGTGCATTTTTATAGCACTGATCGGTGTATAAATGACAATGGTCCCAAAATGGCATCAAAAGTGTCCATAATGTCACAGTCACAATAAAAATCGCAGATCGCCGCCATTACTAGTAAAAAATTATCCCCTATTTTGTAGACATTATAACTTTTGCGCAAACCAATTAATAACCCGTTTTTGCAATTTTTTTTTACCAATAATATGTAGAAGAATACGTATCAGCCTAAACTGAGGAAAATAAATGTTTTTATATATATATTTTTGGGGATATTTATTATAGCAAAAAGTAAAAAATATTGAATTTTTTTCAAATTTGTCACTCTATTTTTGTATATAGCGCAAAAATACCACCAAAAGAAATCTCTATTTGTGGGGAAAAAAGGACGCCAACCTTGTTTGGGAGCCACGTCGCACGACCGCGCAATTGTTAAAGCAACGCAGTGCCAAATCGCAAAAAGTGGCCTGGTCATTGGCCAGCCAAATGGTCCGGGGTTTAAGTGGTTAATGGCATCCCAGTCTTAAGCCTCGTACACACGATCGGACTTCCATCCGACTTTTCCGTAGTGTGACGTCATCGCCGCTCCGGCCAATCACAGCGCCGGTACCCGGAAGTCACTCCGGGACAACATGTCGGCAGCCGGAGGGGGAGACATGGACCGATGCGGGGGCTTTGCTCTGAGGTAAGTAATACATAATCAGCTAGTATGCTAGGGGGGAGGGTTTACTTCCTCTTTAACATTGGTGTCTATGGAAAATCTTGGCCAGCTTGGCATTGCAAGGCTCCAGTAGCATTTAACATTGGCATCTATGGAAATTCTTGGCCAGCTTGGCATCGCACGGCTCCAGTAACATTTAACATTGTCGTCTATTGAAAATCTTGGCCAGCTCCGGGACATGTCGGCGGGGGGGAGACGTGGATTTACTTCCTCTTTTACATTGGTGTCTATGGAAATTCTTGGCCAGCTTGGCATCGCACGGCTCCAGTAACATTTAACATTGGTGTCTATAGAGAATCTTGGCCAGCTTGGCATTGCAAGGCTCCAGTAGCATTTAACATTGGCGTCTATGGAATATCTTGGTCAGCTTGGCATCGCACGGCTCCAGTAACATTTAACATTGGCGTCTATTGCAAATCTTGGCAAGCTCCGGGACAACATGTTGGCGGCCGGGGGGGGGGGGGGGGGGGAGACGTGGATTTACTTCCTCTTTTACATTGGTGTCTATGGAAATTCTTGCCCAGCTTCGCATCGCACGGCTCCAGTAACATTTAACATTGGTGTCTATGGAAAATCTTGCCCAGCTTGCACAGCTCCAGTAACATTTAACATTGGCATCTTGGTCAGCTTGGCATGGCGCTGACTGAAATTGCAATACACTGCACATGTGCGAGATCGGCAGGTGCATGCTGGGTAGCCAGCATGCACAGAATCCTGGAAGGACGACACTTGTGGCTTCAAATGCCCACACTGGAGATGGCCGCGCTGTGCAGAAACTTCACATAGTAAGAAAACAATGCTGCACAGATAGGAAACTAGGCATAGTTCACAGCATAATAATATGTAATATTGCACAAGGCATGAGCATTCTAGGGGTATTTTCATCTTAAAAGTCATATTTCGGCCGGAACTCCGCTTGAACTCTCTAGCACATGGTTGCTCAACCTGTGGCCCTCCAACTGTTGTGGAACTACAAGTCCCATCATGCCTCAGCTTTTGGAAGTCATACTTGTAACTGTCAGCCTTGCAATGCCTCATGGGACTTGTAGTTCTGCAACAGCTGGAGGGCCGCAGGTTGAGCCCCCATGCTCTAGCACCTACAATGGAAACGTGGCTTCTGATTGGTCGGTTTGGTTCCCCCGGAGGGGAGATATGATGGCGGAGGGATGAAGTCAGAACACTTTGGGTAATTTAAGAGAGAGGAGACAGACGGCTACTTACTTGATCCAGCTCATTAACTGCACAGTGTCAGGATCATAAAACTCCCGCAGTTCCGAAAGCTCCTGGAGAATTCTTGGCCAGAACTGAAACACATAAAATACGACGAGATTTCACAAGATCTCCACTACATTTATTAAAGATAACGTTTAATCTACTTATATCTTGGCTTCCCTGCTTCCTGCTTTCTATTCTCATCAACATGCTGAAGAACTTTAGAGAAGAAAAAAACGTTTCCACTTTTATTACACTTCCTTTTGGAGACCAAGTGATGACATCACCGGGTCTCAGTGCTTCTGTATTCAATGCAGGCAGATCATGATTGGTGGGAGAGACAGGGGCGGACTGACCGTTCGGGCACTGCCCGAGGGCCCCATGCCACTAGGGGGCCCCATCAGGGTTGCCAGTGTGTGTATTCTGTATGTGTGTGTGTATACTGCATGGCCCCATAATCTATTGCCTGGGGGCCCCATAATCTCCTATTGCCCAGGGGCCCCTATGAGTTGTCAGTCCGCCCCTGTGGGAGGGGCTGGCTGTACATAGCTTCCTATCACAGCACTCTGCCTCAGTACTCCTCTCAAGGGCCCTCAGCCCTGATGCAAGCAGTGGGAGGAGTTACGCAAATCTACCTTGATGGGCGATTGGTTAGTCTGGAGGAGTGGGTGTTCCTAGGCAGACTGAATCTGCATGGCAATGCCCACATGTCCTAGGCAGACTGAATCTGCATGGCAATGCCCACATGTGTTGCTGAGCCTCCTGCAAAGCAGGGAATAAAATCCAGCACAGCCCCTAAATAAAAGCAGCACACACACAGTACACCAAAACACTGGTTAGGCGGTGTGCAGTACCGCATTTGGCCAGAAGTGCGGGGGCACCGGAGCCGAGCAGAGCCGTTCAAAAACACTCGGAAAAACTCAGTTCCCGGGCTTTCCAAGTTCAGCCGAGCTGTCCCGGGTATTTCCGAGGCTCTCCGGCGCCCCCCCCCCACCTCTGTCCACATGCGGTATTGCATGCCATAGAAGTCAATGTGGAACGAATTATTCTCGTTTCCATTGACTTCTATGGGGAACCTCGCTTTGATATGCGAGTGCTTTGGATTACGAGCGTTCTCCTGGAACGGATTATTCTCGTAATCTGAGGTTCCACTGTACCACCAAAAGAAATCTCCATTTGTGGGGAAAAAAAGAAGAAGGACATAACTTTTGTTTGGGTACAACGTCGCACGACCGCGCAATTGTCGGTTAAAGCGACGCAGTGCAGTACCGAAAAAAAATGGCCTTGTCATAAATAGGAATCGGGGGGGAAAACCTTCCGGGGCTGAAGTGGTTAAAATGGCCACAGCCAGAAATGGTAGGGGTGTTTTTCAAAGCGATTTCTCAGCAAAATAAAACATGGAGACGCGGATGGATGGACAGATGGATGGATGGACAGACGGATGGATGGACGGATGGATGGATGGATGGATGGATGGATGGACGGATGGATGGACAGATGGATGGATGGATGGATGGACGGATGGATGGACAGATGGACAGATGGATGGACGGATGGATGGACAGATGGACGGATGAGGAAGTTTGCTTTGTATTTCGGTTTGTGCCGCTCAGATGTAGCGGTTGTCCCGCTTTAATAAAAAATAAAACCTCACCTTTAGGACGACGGAAACGAGCAGAATCAATGACACCAAATATCGAATCCCATTGGCCTGAAACAAAATCCAAAAATTATCTGTAGCAAAAATAGAGACCAGAATCGTTTTGTTCTTCCTCTAGGATCCTAACTACTTCCCACCCGTCCTCTGTACATATACGGCCGGGCGGGCGCTCTCTCTTTCTGAGTGGACGTTCAGGAACGTCCCTCAGGAGGGGGATCGCATGCATGCATGCCCGTGCTCCCGCGCGATCCCAATGCGCTTGTGTCACCCGGACATGGCGCATTTCCAATCGAGGAGAGCGGATCGCTGCAGCCAGACGTGATCAGCGAGTATGAGCTTTTTTTTACAGCTTTTTACACACTGATCACCGGCCCAGTGTCCCCACACAGTAAAAACACCTGTCCCTCACATATGCAACAATAAAATCACATGTCCCCATGATCATCTGCGCACATCTGTACATGATCACCTGCACACATCTGTACACGATCATCTGCACACATCTGTACACGATCACCTGCACACATCTGCACACGATCATCTGCACACATCTGTACATGATCACCTGCACACATCTGTACACGATCCCCTGCACACATCTGTACACGATCCCCTGCACACATCTGTACACGATCACCTGCACACATCTGTACACGATCCCCTGCACACATCTGTACACGATCATCTGCACACATCTGCACATGATCCCCTGCACACATCTGCACATGATCCCCTGCACACATCTGTACACGATCCCCTGCACACATCTGTACACGATCACCTGCACACATCTGTACACGATCATCTGCACACATCTGTACATGATCACCTGCACACATCTGCACACGATCCCCTGCACACATCTGCACATGATCCCCTGCACACATCTGTACACGATCACCTGCACACATCTGTACACGATCACCTGCACACATCTGTACACGATCACCTGCACACATCTGTACACGACCACCTGCACACATCTGTACACGATCCCCTGCACACATCTGTACACGATCATCTGCACACATCTGCACATGATCCCCTGCACACATCTGTACACGATCACCTGCACACATCTGTACACGATCACCTGCACACATCTGTACACGACCACCTGCACACATCTGTACACGATCCCCTGCACACATCTGTACACGATCCCCTGCACACATCTGTACACGATCATCTGCGTACATCTGTACATGATCACCTGCACACATCTGTACATGATCACCTGCACACATCTGTACATGATCACCTGCACACATCTGTACACGATCATCTGCACACATCTGTACATGATCACCTGCACACATCTGTACACGATCATCTGCACACATCTGTACACGATCATCTGCACACATCTGTACACGATCATCTGCACACATCTGTACACGATCATCTGCACACATCTGTACACGATCATCTGCACACATCTGTACACGATCATCTGCACACATCTGTACACGATCACCTGCGCACATCTGTACACGATCACCTGCGCACATCTGTACACGATCCCCTGCACACATCTGTACATGATCACCTGCGCACATCTGTACACGATCCCCTGCACACATCTGTACATGATCACCTGCGCACATCTGTACACGATCCCCTGCACACATCTGTACACGATCCCCTGCACACATCTGTACACGATCCCCTGCACACATCTGTACACGATCACCTGCACACATCTGTACATGATCACCTGCACACATCTGTACACGATCACCTGCACACATCTGTACATGATCACCTGCACACATCTGCACATGATCGCCTGCACACATCTGTACACGATCGCCTGCACACATCTGTACATGATCACCTGCACACATCTGCACATGATCGCCTGCACACATCTGTACACGATCATCTGTACATGATCACCTGCACACATCTGTACACGATCACCTGCACACGATCGCCTGCACACATCTGCACACATCTGTACACGATCGCCTGCACACATCTGTACACGATCATCTGTACACGATCACACAAACCAATTATTATACACTTAACAGGATTTTTTTTACTAAAGACATGTAGCAGAATACATTTGGCATGAATTTATGACAAAATTCGATTTTATTGGATTTCTTTTAAAATAGAAAGAAAATATTGTTTTTCTTTTCCAAATTTCTTCTCTTTTTTTTTTGATCTCCAAGTGGTGAAATTGAAGCCGTCAATCATCTGATGGTCACATTGTGCGCACTAGCCTCAGGCCCCGCACTACATGTCACAGTGATGTCACAGTGATGTCATTGGTCCCTCTCATTATTATCCCAGTGATGTCACTGGTCCCTCTCATCATTATCCTAGTGATATCACTAGACAAATAAGTATATTCCCTGAAACAAAGTAACGGTCTCGCTCACAAAACGGCTGCCTCAATAAGAGAAGAGCGGCAGATGAAAAGCAGTTATCTACGATTTCTCTCCATCAATGGGAACTATTCTATTTTCTGCAAAAGTAACAAAGACTATAGCTCAATACTGCCATCTAGTGATCAAATCTCATATTACCTCATTCCCATTTTTTTATTTTATTTTGGTGTCTGGTAAACCTTAATAATGAGTATAGGGGAGAGGAGCAGCACTTTAACTCGGATTCTCTGCTTCCCCGAGCTGTGCTGGTGGGCCGTCCCCTTAAATATTATAAAAGCATTTTTTTTTTTTTAACAAACTTTATACTTACCCTTCTGTAATGGTTTTGCACAGAGCAGCACCAATTCCTCCTCTTCTGAGGTCCCCTGTTATTCCTTCCACTGACACCAATGATGGAGCACTATTCCTCCTACTGATTTACAGTGCCTTGAAAAAGTATTCATACCCCTTGAAATTGTTCCACATGTTGTCATGTTACCACCAAAAACATAAATGTATTTTATTGGGATTTTATGTGATAGATCAACACAAAGTGGCACATAATTGTGAAGTGGAAGGGAAATTATAAACGTTTTTCACAGTTTTTTAAAGATAAATACGTGAAAAGTGTGGGGGGCATTTGTATGGCGCCCCCCGGAGCCAATACTTCGTAGAACCGCCTTTCTCTGCAAGTCTTTTTGGGGGTGTCTCTACCAGCTTTGCACATCTAGAGAGGGACATTTCTGCCCATTCTTCTTCTTTGTAAAATATCTCAAGCTCTGTCAGATTGGATGGAGAGCGTCTGTGATCAGCAATTTTCAGGTCTTGCCACAGATTCTCAATGTGATTTAGGTCTGGACTGTGACTGGGCCATTCCAACACATGAATATGCTTTAATCTAAACCATTCCATTGTAGCTCTGGCTGTACTTTAGGGTCGTTGTCCTGCTGGAAGGTGAACCTCCCCCCCAGTCTCAAGTCTTTTGCAGACTCTAACAGGTTTTCTTCTAAGATTGTCCTGTATTTGGCTCCATCCATCTTCCCATCAACTCTGACCAGCTTCCCTGTCCCTGCTGAAGAAAAGCATCCCTGCAACATGATGCTGCCACCACCATGTTTCACAGTGGGGATGGTGTGTTCAGGGCGATGTGCAGTGTTAGTTTTCCGCCACACATAGCGTTTTCCTTTTAGGCCAAAAAGTTCAATTTTGATCTCCTCTGACCAGATCACCTTCTTCCACATGTTTGCTGTGTCCCCCTCCCCCACATGGCTTCTCACAAACTGCAAACAGGACTTCTTATGTCTTTCTTTCTCCAATGTCTTTCTTCTTGTCACTCTTCCATAAAGGGCAGACTTGTGGAGAGACCACTAATAGTTGTACTGTGGACAGATTCTCCCCCCTGAGCTGTGGATCTCTGCAGCTCCTCCAGAGTTACCATGGGCCTCTTGGCTGCTTCTCTGATGAATGCTCTCTTGCCCGGCCCGGTCAGTTTAGGTGGACAGTCATGTCTTGGTAGGTTTGCAGTTGTGCCATAATCTTTCCATTTTCAGATGATGGATTGAACAGAAGCTCCGTGAGATCTTCAAAGCTTGGGAGATTTTTTTTTATAACCTAACCCTGCTTTATACTTCTCCACAACTTCATCCCTGACCTGTCTGGTATGTTACTTGGACCTTCATGATGCTGTTGGTTCACTAAGGTTCTCTGACAAACCTCTGAGGGCTTCACAGAACAGCTGTATTTATACTGAGAATAAATTACACACAGGTGGTCTCTATTTACTAATTAGGTGATTTCTGAAGGCGATTGGTTCCTGTAGATCATGGGTCTTCAAACTACGGCCTCCATCATGCCCAGTCATGTCTGTGAAAGTCAGTGTGTTACAATGCCTCATGGGATGTGTAGTTCTACAACAGCTGGATGGCCTTAGTTTGAGGATCCCTGCACTAGATTTTCGTTAGGGGTATCAGAGTAAAGGGGGCTGAATACAAATGTACCCCCCCCCCCCACTTTTCACAGATTTATTTGTAATAAAATGTTGAAAACCATTTATCATTTTCCTTCCACTTCACAATTATGTGACACTTTGTGTTGGTCTCTCACATAAAATCCCAATAAAATACATTTACGTTTTTGGTTGACAAAATGTAGAAAATTTCAAGGGGTATGAATTAGGGGTGCAACGGATCGTCACCGATCCGTGATCCGAACGGGCCACCCCGTTCGGATCGGCACACCCCGCGATCCGCGGAGCGCTCCGGAGCCTAGGCCTAGGAAAGTCCCCGGCTTCGGCCTAGCTCCGGAGCGGCGGCCATCTTGCTCCACCCAGTCTGCTTGCCAGAGCCCAGCGTGACACGCCTCCCCGGGGAGGCGTGTCACGCTGTGCACTGGGCTCTGGCAAGCCGACATGGAGAGGGAATATTGGCAGAGAAGCACTGGTGTGAGAGGAGGGGGGGGGGGGGGGAAAGCACATTTCAGGGGTGGATTAAAGAGGAAGAAGGTGAGGCTGTTTGGGACTTGTTAAAAGTACAATCTTGATGTTTTTACAGATTATATATATATATATATATATATATATAGCTGTAAAAACATCAAGATTGTACTTTTAACAAGTCCCAAACAGCCTCACCTTCTTCCTCTTTAGTCCACCCCTGAAATGTATGTGTGTGTATATATATATATATATTTTTTTTTTTGGACCAATGAAAACACCCTTTTTTTTTAGCGCTGATCCGAAAATGATCCGATCCGTGACTCCTGATCCGAGGATCGATCCGATCCGTGAGTTTTTTGATCCGTTGCACCCCTAGTATGAATACTTTTTCAAGGCATTGTATCTATTGCAGCAAAGGTGGTGATATAGTCAACACTCTTATCTAGGAGCGCGGAAACTCTAGAGGTCGTTCTACTTACCCTCTGGGGTGTGTAGAACCGGACCAATCGCAGCAAAATTCCCCAAATGTCCTTACTGGCGACTCCGAAAGAAGCCAAGACACACATGTGGGATGTCCAGAGATACTTCATTCTGTAACAAGAGGAAACCATTCATTAGTTTGCTGTCCCGGGACACACTGCAGACGTCACACCGCTCCTCAGGCGGCCAGATATGGATTGAAACTCATGTGTTTCAGCAGAGACCGGCCCGGGATTTGACCCCTGTATGGCCCGGCTGATTGTACCCAAGTTGATTCAGAAAGGTTCCCCTTGTCCCCTCCCCCCAGCCTGCTGGGCAGGGGGGGGGGCAGGGCCGCCATCAGGAATTATGGGGCCCCTTACACAGCTTCAGGCATGGGCCCCTTGTAGCAGAGAATGGGAGGGGGGGTGCTGCCGCCTCAAATTGAGAAGTAAGGGGGCTGCCGCGAGTTGAAAAGCGGGGGGGGGGTGAATTGAGAAGTAGGGGGTGCCACAAATGGGGGGGGGGCTCCTTACAAAAAAAACAAGAAATAAAAATATATATATATATATATATATATATATATAGAAAAATTATGAAAGTGTAAAAATAAAACAATTAAAAATATAAACAATATAAAAAAATAAAAAAGTTAAAGCGTCCCCGTGAGAGCTCACAGGGACGCTTTAACTTCTCTTTTTTTTTATATTGTTTATTTTATTTTAATTGTTTTATTTTTACACTTTCCCTTTTTAAAAAAAAAAAGAAGGGGCAAGCCATCAGGGGCCCTTTAATAAAAATAAATAAATAAACATTTTTTTATATATAAAAAAAAAGGGGGGGGGTTACCATCCGGGCCCCTGGGGACCTCTGGGCCTTTTAATAAAAACGAGAAAAAAAAAAGAAAAAAAAAATATATATATATATAAAAAAAAAAAAGAAAATAACATTTTTATGAAAGAAAAAAAAGGGGGAGGGGGGGGGTTGCCATCCGTGCCCCTGGAGACCTCTGGGCCCCTTACAGGTGTACTGCCTGTACCCCCCTGATGGCGGCCCTGGGGCGGTGTCAGTTTTTTTTTTCTGTGGTGGAGGGAAAGAAAATCGAGTCATCTATAGGCTGCTTAAGGCTGCATTCACACCTCCGCGACAAAACGCCCGACGCCGGACGCTCGTGCCGCTGGAGGGGAGAATTCCCATTGCTGTCTATGAGATGGTTCACATCTCATAGACGCCGTACGCCTGCCGCCTGAAAACAAGTCCCGGACCCTTTTTTTCAGGCGGCATTGGCGTTCGGCCATACAAAGCAATGGGGAAGATTTGTTAAAAAAAAAAAAAAAAAAGTTACACGAATCGCAGCAAAATACGCCGCGTACGCGGCGTTACTTGTCGCGGAGGTGTGAATGCAGCCTTAGAGTCAGACTTACCGCATTGTGCTGATAGCCAGGCAACCGAACATCACGTTATGTACTAAATTATAGGCGACGTCGGCTCGGACGAGGGACGATCGATCTTCACTCCATTGCTTCTGTTTGTTGCCGGAGGAGATGCTGGAAAACAGGCAGAGTCACAATCCATCGCACACAATGGGGTTCATTTACTAAAGCTGGAGAGCGCAAAATCTAACTCACTTCTGCATAGAAACCAATCAGCTCCTAACCCCAGCTTCTTCATATCCACTTCTATACCGCGCCTAATCTGGCTCTTCTCTCTTTCATGTAAAAACCATCATTTGTTTGCTAGAAAATTACTCAGAACCCCCAAACATTATATATACATATATATGTTTTTTAGCAGACACCCTAGGGCAGGGCTCGACAAATCCCGGCCGCCAGGTCGCCATGGCGACTAGAAATGGAGTCCTGGCAACTTGGCTTGGAAGGTGGGCACCATCTGGTGGTGAGCCGTTGGTATTACAAGTTATTACTCCAGATGTGTAAGCTGGCGCCATCTGGTGGTGAGCCGTTGGTATTACAAGTTAAACAGCAATTCTAATGTCATTTTTCAGTATTTTTCACTGCCATCTTCTTCCCTCTAATTAGAACCCCCAAACATTATATATATTTTTTATCCTAACACCCTAGAGAAAGAAATGGCCATCGTTTCAATACTTTTTTTCACGCCGTATTTGCGCAGCGGTCTTACAAGCGCACTTTTTTGGGAAAAAATTACACTTTTTTTAATTAAAAAATAAGACAACAGTAAAGTTATCCCCATTTTTTTTAATATTATGAAAGATAATGTTACGCCGAGTAAATTGATACCCAACATGTCACGCTTCAAAATTGCGTCCGCTCGTGGAATGCCGACAAACTTTTACCCTTTAAAATCTTCATAGGCGACGTTTAAAAAACTCTACAGGTTGCATGTTTTAAGTTACAGAGGAGGTCTAGGGCTAGAATTATTGCTCTCGCTCTACCAATCGCGGCGATACCTCACATGTGTGGTTTGAACACCGTTTACATATGCGGGCGCTGCTCACGTATGTGTTCGCTTCTGCGCGCGAGCTCGTCGGGACGGGGTGCGTTTTCTGGCTCCTAACTTTTTTAGCTGGCTCCTAGATTCCAAGCAAATTTGTCAAACCCCTGCCCTAGGGAATAAAATGGCAGTCACTGCAACTTTTTATCTCGAACCGTATTTGCGCAATCGTTTTTCAAACGCCTGTTTTTTGGGGGGAAAAAACAGTTTCACAAATTAAAAAAAATAACAAAGCAGTAAAGTTCGCCCAATTTTTTTGTATAATGTGAAAGATGAAGTTATGCCGAGTAAATAGATACCTAACATGTCACGCTTTAAAATTGCGCACACTCATGGAATGGCGAAAAAATTCGGTACTTCAAAATCTTCATAGGCGTCGCTTTGCATTTTTTTTTTTACAGGTTACCAGTTTAGAGTTAGAGGAAGTTTAGGGCTAGAATTATTGCTCTCGCTCTAACGCACACGGCGATACCTCACATGTGTGGTTTGAACGGCGTTTACATATGTGGGCAGGACTTACGTGTTCGCTTATGAGCGCAAGCTAATGGGGACAGGGGAGTTTTAAAAAAATATATATATTTTATTTTACATTTATTTTTTTTACACTTTTATTTGATTTATTTATGTCACAATGTAGAGTATAAGATTTCCTATCATCTGTGCCCAGTCTTGCCACACAGAGTTAAATTCAGCTCTGAGCAATCCTCTTTTATTGCTCAGTGAAATAAATACGGACTTACAGAGAAAAACCTTAGTCCGTTCCGCCCCCCTGCTGTGAGTGACAGGTTATTTTACATATCTCATGCACTAGCCTGGAGACAGGCATTATTTTTTTTAATTCCCACCCCCACTCCTTTTCTGAAGTCATGTGGTTACTTTTCTGGATTTTGACTGGATGTTAGCGATCATAGCAAAATTCAGTGTAAGAAATACACAGGAAAAAATGCATGTTGACAAGGGGAGTGTAGAGGAGGGCGGAGAGTCTACTGACATCACGACTCCACCCACCGAGCTCCAGACAACAGACCCGCCCACAGAATCTGTAGTTTTTCAGTTCTATTAACAGACAGAGGGGAGACATGTGACAGGTGAGGATACACGCAGGAGGCATCCGTATAGATCAGCACTATGGCAGGAGATTAGAGAGGGTGAGAGGGCTTTACATCCACTTTAACCACTTGCTTACTGGGCACATAAACCCCCTTCGTGCCCAGGCGAAATTTCAGCTTACGGCACTGCGTCGCTTTAACTGACATTTGCGCGGTCGTGCGACGTGGCTCCCAAACAAAATTGACGTCCTTTTTCCCCCACAAATAGAGCTTTCTCTTGGTGGTATTTGATCACCTCTGCGGTTTTTATTTTTTGCGCTATAAACAAAAAAAGAGCGACAATTTAAAAAAAAATATATATTTTTTTTACTTGTTGCTATAATAAATATCCCATTTTTTTTTTTTTAAAAAAACTTTTTTTTCTCAGTTAAGGCCGATACGTATTCTTCGACGTATTTTTGTAAAAAAAAAAAAAAAAAATCGCAATAAGCGCAAAAGTTATAGCGCCTACAAAATAGGGGACAGAATTATGATTTTTTTTATTATTTTATTTTTTACTAGTAATGGCAGCGATCTGCGATTTTTATTGGGACTGCAACGTTATGGCGGACACATCGGACACTTTTGACACAAATTTGGCGCCATTCACATTTATACAGCGATCAGTGCTATAAAAATGCACTAATTACTGTATAAATGTGACTGGCAGGGAAGGGGTTAACACTAGGGGGTGAGGAAGGGGTTAACTGTGTAGCCTGGGTGTGTTCTAACTGTGTGGGGGGAGGGGGGTGACTGGGGGAGATGACCGATCTGTGTCCCTATGTACAAGGGACACAGATCGGTCTCCTCTCTCCCTGACAGGACGTGGAGCTCTGTGTTTACACCTCATCATTACACACAGAGCTCCACGTCCCTGCTGTGTTACTGACGATCGCGTGCACCCGGCGGACATCGCGGCCGCCAGGTACACGCATCGGCTTCCCAGCCATGCGCCGAAACAGTGTTTACCCGCTGAGCGCCCCCCAGTGGCACGCGCGGGTAATGCTTTTAAATGACGTCCAAAGACGTCCACTTGGCACTTGAGAGCCGCGCTGTTGACGTCTTTTGTCTATAGCGCGGGTCTCAAGTGGTTAAAGTAGTTAAACATTTGATATAAATAATAAGCTGAAAGAAAGAAGCGGCAATGGCCACTCACCTCAATCTGCGGAACGTGACGATCGACGCTGCAACGATCAGGAAGGAAAGAACAAATAGAAAGGGGTGGAGAAGTAACGAGTCGGCGAGTCTCTCAAACGTGTCCGATGGCAGCATCTGGAAGGGCTCCTCGCACAGATAGAGATTGGCATCGAAATCTCTGCAAAGGAAAAACAATTCATAAGTCTCGTGGTTTCTTCTGCTATCGGAATCGCACCGAAATACAGCGAGGCTACAGATCTGTACGGACAGACATTCGTGTTCAGGCCCTAAAATGTCCGGACAAAATAAAGAAAAACGTATGTGATACATCTCTAAAGAACACCTCCCCCTCTCCTCATTTCCATAACATAAGAGGGAGGGCTGTCTTAATGAGAGGGCACTGCCCAACTGCATGGGGGGGCCCTGCACTTGCCCCAAAGCTACTGGTCCTTGAACACACACTGCCCCGAAATTGGGGGCCCCCATGATGGCACTGAGAGTGATAGATACACAGGGGGGGCAGTCTGCCTCTTACCTACTTGATGTCTGTTTACCTGCACTGTCATCATTGTAGGGGCCCCAAAGCATTACCTTGCCCAGAGGCCCATGGTGCTATTAAGACGGCCCTGATAAGAGGGAGGTATTCTGTAGTCCAGCAGGTGAGAATTGGGCAGGGATGACAACACTGCTTAAAGGGGTTGTGAAGCTTTGTGTTTTTTCACCACTTAAAGCGGGAGTTCACCCATTTAAAAAAAAATAAAAAATCTCCCCTTAGCTTCCTGCTCGTTCGGTCTAGGGGAATCGGCTATTTATATTAAAATATGAGCAGTACTTACCCGTTTTCGAGCTGCATCTTCTTCCGTCGCTTCCGGGTATGGGTCTTCGGGAGCGGGCGTTCCTTCTTGATTGACATTCTTCCGAGAGGTTTCCGACGGTCGCATCCATCGCGTCACTCGTAGCCGAAAGAAGCCGAACGTCGGTGCGGCTCTATACTGCGCCTGCGCACCGACGTTCGGCTTCTTTCGGAAAATCGTGACGCGATGGATGCGACCGTCGGAAGCCTCTCGGAAACCTGTCAATCAAGAAGGAACGCCCATTCCCGAAGCCCATACCCGGAAGCGACGGAGAGGATGCGTCTCGTAAACGGGTAAGTACTGCACATATTTTAAAATAAATAGCCGATTCCCCTAGTAATAACGAGCAGGAATCTAAGGGGGAAAAGTGCCCTCTAAGGGTGAACCCCCGCTTTAAGCAGGTAACCCTTTAGGCAGGTAAAGGGCCCGGCCAGTTTTTGCGATTCGGCACTGCGACGCTTTAACTGACAATTGCGCGATCGTGCGTCGTGGCTCCCAAACAAAATTGGCGTCCTTTTTCCCACTAATAGAGCTTTCTTTTGGTGGTATTTGATCACCTCTGCGGTTTTTATTTTTTGCGCTATAAACAAAAATAAAGCGGCAATATTGAAAAAAAATTCAATATTTTTTACTTTTTGCTATAATAAATATCCCCCAAATAGATATAAAAAACAAATGTTTCCTCAGTTTAGGCCGATACGTATTCTTCTACATATTTTTGGTAAAAAAAAAAATCGCAATAAGCGTTTATCGATTGGTTTGCGCAAAATGTATAGCGTTTACAAAATAGGGGATAGTTTTATTGCATTTTTATAAAAAAAAAATGTTTTTACTACGAATGGCGGCGATCAGCGATTTTTTTCGTGACTGCGACATTATGGCGGACACATCGGACAATTTTGACACATTTTTGGGACCATTGTCATTTTCACAGCAAAAAATGCATTGTTTACTGTGAAAATTACAATTGCAGTTTGGGAGTTAACCACAAGGGGGCACTGAAGGGGTTATGTGCGTCCTCATCTGTGTTTCTAACTGTAGGGGGGCGGGGCTGGACGTGTGACGTCATTGATTGTGATTCCCTATATCAGGGAACACACAATCAATGCGGGCGCCACAGTGAAGAACGGGGAAGATGTGTTTACACACAGCTCTCCCCGTTCTTCAGCTCCGGGGACCGATCGCGGGACTCCAGCGGCGATCGGGTCCGCGAGTCCCGCTGCTTCGGACCGGGTCGCAGGAGCACGCCCGCGACTCACGGCTGGGCATTTAAAGAGGATGTACCTGTACGTGCTTGTGCCCAGCCGTGCCATTCTGCCGACATAAATGTGCAGGAGGCGGTCCTTAAGTGGTTAATGTGACGGTATTAGCCGGTCAGTATGACAAATATGCATTGGCACGTGGCAATACAATGCACAGCAAGGCGATTACCTGGTTTTAAAACCCAGTTTTGCTTCTATGAACTTAAAAATGTGTTCGTCTGACTGCAGATTCAGGATTTTCTGTCAAGGAGAAACAAATACAAAAAAATTATAAAAAGTATAAAAAGGACAACTTTTTAATTAAAGAAAGGTACAGGATTAAAAAGGAAAAAAAAGCATATCTAATGACAGATTTCTATGTACAGCTTGGAATTATACAGGCAAATGGGGTCAGCCGTGTTTTTCTTGATTACCGTATATACTCGAGTATAAGCCGAGTTTTTCAGCACATTTTTTTGTGCTGATAATGCCCCCCTCGGTTTATACTCGCGTCACCTTTTTGCACCTGATCTCCCAGAATTTGGGGACCCGCTACTGGGCGGTCGTAGGTCCCCTGGACTCCAAACTTGGCACACATGTAGCCCCACTCTTCCTCTACAAGTGTGCAAAGTTTGTTGTCTGGAAGATCTACGGCCGCGGAGCACTGATTTTTCAAAGTCGGGCACCCCTGCCATAGACTCCCATGTTAAATGGTAATTTCTCTGGTGATTTTGGGGACCCGGTACTGGCTGTTCCTAGGTCCCCTGGACCCGGAACTTGGCACACATGTAGCCCAATTTCTCCTCTACAAGTGTGCAAAGTTTGTTGTCTGGGGGACCTACGGCTGGGGAGCACCAATTTTTTCAAAGCTGGGCACCCCTTCCATAGACTCCCATGTTAAACGTCAGT